>NW_025976210.1:0-7548 GCF_021869965.1 Rhincodon typus | reverse complement strand
TTTGTTCTAGCTCTAAGCTTCCACCCTAGCTCCTTGAATTTCTGCCTTACGTCCCCATCCCTTTTCCTACCTATGTCATTGATGCCTATGTGGACCACGACTTGGGGCTGCTCCCCCTCCCCCTTAAGGATCCCGAAAACACGATCTGAGACATCACGGACCCTGGCACCTGGGAGGCAACACATCAACTGCGAGTCTCTCTCGTTCCCACAGAATCTCCTATCTGTCCCCCTAACTATGGAGTCCCCAATGACTAATGCTCTCCTCCTCTCCCCTCTTCCCTTCTGAGCAACAGGGACAGACTCTGTGCCAGAGACCTGTACCCCATGGCTTACCCCTGGTAAATCGTCCCCCCCAACAGTATCCAAAACGGTATACTTGTTTTTGAGGGGAACGGCCACAGGGGATCCCTGCACTGTCTGCCTGTTCCCTTTCCGTCCCCTGACTGTAACCCATCTACTTTTTTCCTGTACCTGAGGTGTGACTACCTCCCCGTAACTCCTCTCAATTACCCCCTCAGCCTCCCGAATGATCCGAAGTTCATCCAGCTCCAGCTCCAGCTCCAGTTCCCTAACACGGTTTCCGAGGAGCTGGAGTTGGGTGCACTTCCCGCAGATGAAGTCAGTGGGGACACTAGTGGTGACCCTTACCTCCCACATTCTACAGGAGGAGCATATAACTGCCCTAACATCCATTCCCACTGTTCTGAATTCCCAAACAGACAAATTTAAAAAAAAACTAGTAGCCTTACCAAATCAGCGCTCAGAACCTTTTTTTTTTTGGTTAGAGGAGGAGGATGGGTGGGAGACACTACCTAGGTAGTGTTTCGGGTAAAGCAACCACCCAAATATATTACCTCACTTACTCACTCTGAAAATGGAGTCACGCGAGGTAAGACTTTTATAATCGAAAAAGCTCACCTTCCCAGGCTGCCCTCGCGCTTCCTCCCGGACTCCCGCCACTGAAACAACTGAAATTGTAAGATGAATACTGAAAACAGGGCTAAGCAATGAATTATTTTAATTACGTTTCATAGTTCTATGGATCAATTTACCTTTACAACATTATTCTCACTTGGCAGTAACTTTTCTTTAGCTAGTCTCTTCTATAAATGTCTACTAATCTAGACGCTGATTTTGTACTGTTGTTCTTTGTTAGTTGTCGGCAGGCAATTTGTGCTTTCCTGAAAGCTGAAAATTTGTAACTCTTGAATAGTAGTGAAAAAGCACTGCACTGAACCATTGGCCCTCCACTTGTATTTTCCATGTTAGAGTGATCCATTCATAGCTAATAGACTATACAATAGTGTATAGCAACCTCTGATAAATGAATAAAAACTAAGTAGATTCACAGTTTTAGGGATGCGTAACAGCACGGTTGGCCATTATCTGTACAGGTTTTTTAGAAGCAATTGTAAAATGATTTTTAAAGTGATAATGTTAAAAAGGAATTGTGATAAAGTGTTGCAATACAGCCTGAGGCTTAAAATGACTGTGTTCCAGTGGTAGCTAAAAGTGAACAATTTTGGGTATTGGCAAACCAGAAAGAAATCAGAATTAACTACAACTAAAACAACTTGCCTTGGAAACCTACAACCCAATGATCTCAATGTGGACTTTACTAGCTTCAAAATCTCCCCACCCCCAACCTCATCTCAAGACCAGCCCATCCCCTCACCCCCGGCTCCTTGACCTGTCCATCTTCTCTCCCACCTGTCCACTCCTCCCACCTCACTGACCACTCCCCACCACCACTCACCTTTACTAGCTTCATTCCCGTCTCCTCGATCTGTCCGTCTCCTCTCTCTCCTATCTGCTCCACTATCTACCTGCTATCACCGCCCCACCCCTCTCTATTTATTTCAGAGCCCCCTTTCCCTCCCCCATTTCTGAAGTGTCCCGACCCGAAACATCAGCTTTCCTACACCTCTGATGTTGCCTGGTCTGCTGTGTTCCTCCAGCTCCACACGGTGTTATCTCAGACTCCAGCAACAGCAGTTCTTACTATCTCTCTCTCGATTTACAGTGAGGTTTTTTAAAAAAGATGTTCCTTTTATCTAATGTTTCTGCTTTGTGTATGGATAAAAAAACTCTTTAGTGCCATGTGGCGATAGTACTGGAATATGCAGCACTGCAACAGTTGCTGAAGCATCATTTCTTAAATGTTTTGTAATTGAAGTACATGAATTTCAGCAGTGTGGGTGGCTAGATAGACCCCAATGTATTTACCATGGGACAGCATATACACCAAGTGAACTGTTTCCTGAACTGAAAATAGTTCATATTCCATTCTTAAACAGCTATCTGTTTATCAGAAGCTTTTGGTTATTCAGTATGCATCATGGTACAGGCTGAAATGGAAATTGCAATCACTGTCAATTTAGAAATATCTGGAGACATTTTTTAAAAAATCATCCAATAATTTTAATCTTTAGAAAATCGCTTCGGTTAGAGGTCAAAATATTTGAATTCTTAGTGATGGAGTGGACAATTGATCTCAGCAATGTATCTGCAGGAATATTTAAAAGTACTTGCATTATCTATTTTTCAGAGTCTTTATATCCTATAAATATGAATTATTCCAGGTGGCTAGAATTTATAATCATGATTTATCTTCTATCTTACTTCCTCTTCACCCACAATGAAATTACATACTTAAGAGTTAAGCCATTGTAATCTTTAAAAACCGAAAGAATTGCAGATGCTGTAAATCAGGAACAAAAGCAAAGTTGCTGGAAAAGCTCAGCAGGTCTGGCAGCATCTGTGAAGGAAAAAAAACAGAGTTAACGTTTCAGGTCCGATGACCCTTCCTCAGAACACTGTTCTGAAGAAGGGTCACTGGACCCGAAACGTTAACTCTGTTTTTTATCTTCACAGATGCTGCCAGACCTGCTGAGCTTTTCCAGCAACTTTTACATTGTAACCTTTAATGGCTAAACACTAAAAATACTAAGCAAGTTTTTCCTTTGAACAGTTGAATCTTCCCTTTTCACAGAACTTTAAAAGTGTCTTCCAAAATGGTTTTTAAATCCTAAGGATAGCCGGTGTGGGAAACCAAAAAGTAGAAATATTTGCTTCAAGTCATGTACAAATTTAAACATCAGCTTTTCGTACTGATGGTCAGTGTTTTGAAGGCCTGATTGGAGTGTTCATGTTGGTAAAGTAAATTTATGCAATCAGAGTTTCTTTCACTCGCTCTCCATCTTTTGCTTACTATCGGCAAGAGCTTTGAGAGTGCAATGTTCCATATTCAGCATGCTATGATTGTAGTCTAGCTATTCATGCTGAGAGCAGTGCAGATAGCAGCAAGAAATACAAGGAAGTTAAAAAATATCTTGTGTTTGTCATCGCAGTGAAAGACTCATGGCACATACTGGAAGAGTCATGGGCAACCAAGAATCAAGGAAACTGAGAAACATAACATAATTAATATTAGTGAAAATGTATTGGAGAAATTAATGGGACTACATGCTGACAGATCGTCTGGAATTGGAAATCTACACTCTCGTGTGTTTAAAAGGGGTGATTATAGCGATTAATATGCATTGGATTTGATTTTCCAGAATTCCCTACATTCTAGTAAGATCCCATGGGTTGAAAAATAGCAAATAACATTCAGGGCTAACAAGATAGGGATTTCCACAGGAGTCTTCAACATTGACTCTAGATACCAGAAAGTCTTGTGGCTGCAGGTTAAACAAAACTTTCTACAATAAGTGAAAAGAGCACAGTTGTAATGTCCCTACCCTGGACTGAAGGACCTAGGTTCAAGTCCCACCTGCTCCAAAGGTGTGTAATAACCTCTCTGAGACAGGTTGATGAGAAAAATAGGTTTTAAAAAAAACAAAATTTACAATTATTGAAAAGCACCTTTGTGCAGTGGCAGTGCCCCTACCTGTGGGCCAGAAGACCCAGTTTCAAGTTTAACCCGCTCCAGAACTGTCGTAATACATTTGAACAGGTTGATGAAAAATCATAGAATCCCTACATTGTGGAAACAGGCCCCTCAGCCCAACAAGTCCACACCGATCCTCGGAGCATCCCACCCAGACGCATCCCCCCCCAATCTACATATTCCTGAACACTATGGGGCAATTTAGCATGGCCAATCCACCTAACCTGCACATCTTTGGACTGTGGGAGGAAACCGGAGCACCCGGAGGAAACCCACGCAGACACGGGGAGAATGTGCAAACTCCACGCAGACAGTCACCCGAGGATGGAATTGAACCGGGTCCCTGGTGCTGTGAGGCAGCAGTGCTAACCACTGAGCCACTGTGCTGCCCTGTAAAAATAGCTACAATACACGAAAAGGACTGTAATGGTGTCATGGTAGTGACCCTACATCTGAACCAGCAGGCCTGGGTTCAAGCCCCACTTTCCGTAGAAGTGCAATAACGTATCTGAACAGTTTGATAAGGGAAATACTAACAACACATGAAAAGGGCTCTTCAGGCACAGTGGTATCACCCAAACCTTTGGACCAGAAGGCCTGGGTTTGAGTCCAACCAGATCCAGACATGCGTCATAACATCTTTGAACAGGTTAATTCGAATCCCTTACTACTCTAAAATATATTAATCTCATTTCTGAATATGGTCATTTACAATTGCTTATGAATTTCTCATTTTTCTTAATGCAGTGGATGATTTCATACTTGCCCCACATTATTACCCGGCACCGGCCACATTTTTGCCCACTCTGTTAGTTTGAATTCGATATTCTTGTATCTGTCTGATGTATGCAAGACAATAAGCTTCAGCAACGACGCTCTTTTTGGTAATATTGCCACCTATATCACTTCACAGCCTCTTTACATCTTCGTCACAGTTTCCCTTCCCACCTAGCTTTGAAACATCAGAAAATCTGCACATATTGCATTTGGACTCCTCTTACAAATCATTGATGTCAAATGTAAATAGCTGAGACTCATCCAGAAAATTACCTGTTTATTCCTACTGGTTTCTGTTTGTTAGCCGATCCTCAACCCATGCTGAGGTATTACACCCAATCCCATGAGCCCTAATCTTGTGTGATAATAGTGTGTTTAAGACCACACCAAATTCCTCTGAAAATCCACTGTTCTGCTATCAGCCCTGCTATTTGCACCCTTTCCCCTTACATCTGCTATTTTTCCAATTCCTATTTCCCAATCATTGCTATTACCCTGGTCCAGCATTAGAGACGTTATCACTGTCGGGTTCAAGACCCCCCCTGCTCCAGAAGTGTGTAATAACATCTCTGGTACAAGTTGATTAGAAAATAGGTTAAATAAAAATGTAAGAAGTCATAGCTGGTAATGATCAGCTGAGTACCTTAACTCAAGCAACTATGTGTTGGGGGTTATTAAGCAAACATTCCTATACTCAATTGCATTAAACAGTTAATATAATGTAAGGAAGGTGGCTTAAATATCTATGACCTTTTGTACTGGAAACTTGAACTGGAGGACTTATTTTCAAGTGTTGTATGTAATCTACATTTATGATTTTAGCGTAGTAGTATTATCAACTTGCTTGTTTCTTGATTGTATGTTAACAGATACTAAACAACAGTGACTATGAGTGGTGATACCAACCAGGAAGTAGTAACTTCCCCCCCCTTACCCAGCGAGATTCATAAAGGGAGCTATTTTGACCGCATCAATGAAAATGACCCTGAATATATTCGCGAGAGAAACATGTCACCAGATTTGCGACAGGATTTCAACCTGATGGAACAAAGGAAGCGTGTTTCTCAAATACTGCAAAGCCCTGTAAGTACTTATTGATTTAAGAATTAAAAGAATTGATATTGCCTTTCTTGGAATTAATTTGTGGAGCTTCCATGAGAAAGCTGTCTCTCAGAGCTTTAAACTGAGGCAGACTGTTTTCGAATGTTGTTGCACCTTTTTGCAAAAGATACAGGTAATTGTTTCCTAGCTAATTGATTTAAACTTACAGCACAGAAAACCAAGCCTGCTCCCATTTCATTCAATCTCATCCTATCAATGTACCTTTTCATTCCTTACTCCCCTGTGTACTTAGATTCTTTATTCACTCGCAGGACGTGGCCATCGCTAGCTGGGCCAGCGTTTATTGCCCATTCCTAATTGACCTTGAGAAGGCATTGGTGAGTGTCTTCTTGAACTGCTGCAGTCCATTTGGTATAGGAATACCCACAATGTGGTTAGGGAAGAAGTTCCAGGATATTGATCCAATGATGATGAAGGAACTTGACTTCCTTTGAATAAATGTATGTATCCCATTTCCCAGCAGTAGCAGATTCCATTTTCTGCTCCTTTCAGGGCAATGGACTTTCTTCTGAATCTTTTACTGATGACTGGATATATTTATGATGCCTCGTGTCAGACTCACCCACACTGGAAAAAGATCTCTACATGTAATCTATCAAACCCCAGTATAATCTTTTTATCAGCTCAACTTTCAGCATTTACTCTTCTATAGAAGAAAGCCCCAGTTGATTCCATATTTCTTGATAGTTACAACCTTTTCAGTTTCTTCTTCATTTTTGAAAATCTGTTTTTGTACCTACTTCAGTACCTCTGTATTGTTGTGTAATATAGAGATTAGAACTGTACATGGTGCTGTTGTGTGACTGTATTGTTAGGCTGAAAGTACCTAACAGGTTCTTTAAAGTCTAATCTAAATGAAAACAAGAAGATATGTGCTTTGATATAAAGCAAATTTATTATCTTAATCTAGTTTAGATGTATGCAAACTAATGAGTGAATCTATTCGCTTAACCTACTTGCCACATATTCAACAAGCGAGTCTCATCGCCTTCGTACCATCAGGGACTCCCGGGTGATAGCTGGCACTCGAGCTCTATATCCATTTCTGTGGCACCGGTCCTTGAACCCGGGTCCTTGATGGAGAATGCCCATGGCCCTTGTGTCACGAACCCAGACTGATGGGAAAGTCCTGGTGTCTAATGGACAGTCCCATGAGTGGGACAGCATCCCAATGTTAATACTATTCTAGTTATGTGCTATATCACTATTTCATAGCATTTTCAACAGCTTTCGGACATTCCGTTGTGCAAAAAATAGGTTGAAAATATCTCCAGATTGCTCCATGTTAAATATATAAGAAAATGGTTCCTACAGATAATCAAGGTTATGCAGTTACCTCCCTGCCAAAACAGGTATTTTTTACACACCATAAAAACCAAAAGAATGGTGGATGCTTCAAATCAGAAACAAAGCAGAAATTGCTGGAAAAGCTCAGCCAATCTGGCAGCATCTGTGGAAAGAAATCAGAGTTAACATTTCATTAAGAGCAAGAAGAACAGTTGGACAGACAAAGGAATGGATAACAATCAGCCTAGGTGAAAGAATAGCTACTAATGGGGACTATTAGCGGCTAACAATGGGTTGTGTGTAACAGCAGACCATATGATAACAAGTAAAAACCAAAAGAGCTGCAGATGCTGTAAATCAGGAACAAAAACCCAGTTGCTGGAAAAGCTCAGCAGGTCTGGCAGCGTCTGTGAGGGAAAAAACAGAGTTAACGTTTCAGGTCCGGTGACCCTTCCTCAGAACTGAGGA
>NW_025976209.1:0-7548 GCF_021869965.1 Rhincodon typus | reverse complement strand
CCTTTTCTGATGAAGGGTCTAGGCCCGAAACGTCAGCCTCTCTGCTCCTATGATGCTGCTTGGCCTGCTGTGTTCATCCAGCCCTGCACCTTGTTGTCTCAGATTATCAATGAGTCAGCCATGTCACAGAAAGCAGTGCAAATTGAGGGAGATTATGGTGTCATGGTAATATCACTGGATTGCTATTCCAGAAGCCTAGGCTTAATGCTCTGTGTATGCAACTTCAAACCCCCTCCAGGCACTCATGTCAGTTTGCATCTAGCAGGATATTTCACTGATGTAGGAGTGCTTATGTTAGCCATTGTAGATATGATTAAACTTACGTAACGTAGTTTCGGAATTTTGAATTTTTTTTCAGTATAGAAATAGAGGCAGGTAAGTTTTGATCAGTTTAGTGAAAACTTATATTAAGGTCAGAAAGTCAATGTGGAACAGTGACTTAAATACATCAATTCTAAGAAAGTACATGACTTCAACCAACTGAAAAAGATCTGGTGTTAGTAATGGTGACTGTGAGAATTATGATTGATTGTTGTAAAAGCCCATCTGGTTCACTAATGTCCTTTCAGGAAGGAAATCAGCCGTCCTTACCAAGTCTGGCCTACATGTGGCTCCAGACCCACAATGTGCTTAACTCCTAACTGCCCTCTGAAATAGTTTAGCAAGCCACTTAGTTCAATGGCAATTAGGGATAGGCAATAATGCTCGCTTCGCTTGCAATGTGATTATAACAAGGTTGACCAGGTAGACCTCATAAAATATCATTTCCCTGATTATGGCAGTTAACCTGGTCCAAACAGGGAGCCCTGGCTGACAGATATAAACAGGAGTGTTAGACATCCTGTTCACTCTGAGAGCTGGCTCTGAGGGATCTGGATCAGTGTCAAGGAACGGGGGGTGGCACAGTGGCTCAGTGGTTAGCACTGCTGCCTCACAGTGTCTGTGTGGGTTTCCTCCGGGTGCTCCAGTTTCCTCCCACAGTCCAAAGATATGCAAGTTAGGTGGATTGACCATGCTAAATTGCCTATAGTGTCCAGGGTGGAAACTGCAGGGATAGGGTATGGGGTGGGTCCAGGTGGGATACTGTCCAGAGGGTTGGTGTGGACTTGATGGGCCAAATGGCCTGCTTCCATACTGTAGGGATTCTATGACTCTCCATGCGTACATAAAGGGTGACTTGGTGATAGAATACCAACCTCTGTGGAGTTATTTCACCCACATCCCAGGAAAGAATTTTCTTAAAAAAGCCTCTGACCCCGCTGATTTTATCAACACATGGTATACTACACAGTTGAAACTCAAGATGCAACCAAAAGCAATACAAAGTACAGAGAATTAGAGCATGCTATCAATAATTATATAAGATGTGACATTGATTAATTGATATTTTTCCCTGGTTAAATATTATACTTCAACACATCCTGCATGCCAACGACAGTGAACACACAATTCTAGTGATTCATGAAAGGAGGTTTGCTTGCTGTGTAAAGAAATATGAAAACAGTTAAACATTGTGTCGTTGCAAAGAGAATCATAGTTGCTGCCTTCTGATGACCATCTAATGGTTATATAATGCTAAAGTTTAAGTAGATTCTGAAGATGAAAGGTAAGAGAAATAATTACACTTCAGCATTCAAACATTTCACAATGCTATCTTGTGTGTGAAAACCTTTGTTTATAAAGGGCACTCTGAACAATAGCACAGCATAATTCTTCAAATTAAAGTGGTGCTTTGTCTACGTCCTGTGCAATAATGTGTAGAGGACAACGAACCCTTGATTATAAATCCCAAGACATTATTCAGCTTTCAATAAGTTGCTTTCTGCCATCATGTCCAACAAATCCAATCCAATGCAGTCGTATTAGTTTAATGAACACATCTATCATCATTTAGGAGTGTTAATATTAAACTTCAAAGATGAGATTTAACACTACAACAAAAACCTGAATCTAACTGAAACCTTAAACATTATAAGATAATGTACTTGATTAGACTATGTAGATTCCAAAATTTATATCCCCTGCGTAACCTCTGTGCCAAGATAATTTTTCAAATGTATATATTATTAGAACTACAGTAAAGTCCATTATAAAATACACCATTATATGTGCTTTGATTAAAAAAAAGGTGAAATAGGCAGTCAATACAGTATAATTGTGCAGCAATTTCAAATGATCTGTCTTTTCTTCGTGTCTAATGGGATACCCATGCTGAAAATGTAGTTGTTTAACTAGAATTCGAACATGCAGTCCTTAATTGTCCAACATTTTATGGGTTTCAAAGTAAATAACTGGTTTTAATTTCTTGTCTGGCGTGCTGAGACCACACCCATAATATTGCATGCTGTTTTGGTCTCCCAACGTAAGAGACTCTTGGTACAGAGGGAGCTCAACCCTAGGTTCACTAGGCTGGTACCAGGGATGGCAGGACTGTTGTACGAGGAGAAATCAATTCGACATGCTTTGTATTCACTAGAGTTCAGAAGTTTGAGAGGGGTTGTAATTGAAATGTATAAAATTCCAATGGGGATGGACAGACGAGATACAGGCAGGATGTTTCCTCTGGTTGGTCACCAGGAGGCACACTCTCAGCATATGGGGCAGACCATTTGGGACTGAGTCATTGAGTCATACAGCATGGAAACAGGCCCTTAGGCCCAACTTGTCCACGCTGACCAAGTTTCTTACACTGAACTAGTCCCATTTGCCTGCATTTGGCCCATATCCCTCTAAACCTTTCCTATTCATGAGATGAGGAAACATATCTTCAGTCAGAGGGTGGTCCCCCTGTGGAATTCACTACCACAGAAGGGTGGGTCATGGAGTAAATTCAAGAAAGAGGTTGACTTTTTAGATATAAAAGGTGTGAAAGGATATGGAGAGAAAGTGAAATAGAGGACCAGCCATGAACATATTAAGTGGTAGACCAGGCTTAAAGAGCCGAATAGTCTACTGTTCCTATTTTCAATGTTTCAACAATATCATTTATAAGTATAAGACCAGGTTACAGCCACAGTAAAAACAAGATTGTATCATTAACTCCAATATAAGATCAAGAAAATCTAGATCCATTGCAGCCAATCTGCTTTCCTAACTACAATCAGATAGAGCATTATTTTCAAAAACTTGGCCAAGAAACTATTAGCTTCATTAGAACTGAACGTGGGTTTCTGGACTCAAAACATTAACTTTGTTTTCTCTGTCCACAGATGCTGCCAGACCAGCTGAGTTTTAGCAGCAATTTCTGTTTTTTTGTTTCACATCTTCAGCATATTATATTAAAGAATTGAAACTCGATGAGTGATAATGGGGGGCTATCAGTGGATTAAAATGGATTGCGTGGAAGAAAACCATGTCATGACAGCACATGGGATGGTGGGGATAGATGAAGAACAGGGTATTCATGTTCTAAAATTGTTAAAACTCAATGTTGAGTCCTGAACGCGGTGAGGTTGCTAAGGGGAAGGTGAGATGCAGTCTGGGAGAACAACACTTGATCTTCCACTTAGGCAATGTGCATTGGGGCTGGCATGTGAAGTGACTGAGATACTGTCTCCTTACACAAGATGCCCATTGCTCCACATGGGTTATGGCATTCACAGTAAACACACTTTTGGAAATTCTTACGTAATTTACGTGTTCCTTTTTCTCACTGCCTTTTAGTATGATTGTACATTTTACAGATTCATTTCTTTTTATATATGCAAGATATCCACATTCAGAGAAAAGATTTGTAGAAGATAAAAAAACAGATCCACAGCACCTCTTGTACAGATAAGTGAAACCCTGAGGCATTTGCTGAAGGATACTGAAGGAGATATGATATCGAAGGCACAATTATGCAAATATTTTGGATATATTCAGAAATCCAAACCTATTGGCAAAAGATGTTGTTGGATATTCACTCAGTTCTTCACTGAACCCAATAGAACACAAAGCTTTCTGGGACTCCATATAAAGCCCATTTGGATTCCTGCATTTGAATGGTTGCCTTATAGGCAAAAAATGCACCTCACGGAAGTAGGCATAGATAGGGACTGCCAATCAATATTAAATCAATCAACATGAGAGAAAGGAAGGATTCCCTTTATAGACAGCCTTTCATAACCTCAGGTTATCCTAGTGCCCGTCAAAGTCAACAAAATGCTTTTCAAAATGTAATCACTGCCGTACTGTGGGAAATGTGATGAACAATTTGAACACAGCAAGATCCAATAAACATCTTTTTGAAGGGCTTATTTTGTGGAGAAAGATTGAGCAGATTGAGCCAGTACTTATTGGGGTTTTGAAGAATGAGGGGTGGCCTTATTGAAACATACAAGGTCCTGACGGGACTGGAGAGGATAGAGACCCCAAGGATGTTTCTTCTTGTAAGAAGGAAACCTAAAAATAAGAGACCGCCCCCACTTTTAGAACAGAGTTGAGGAGAATATTTCTTTCTCTGAGAGGGTCATTAAAAAGTGGAATTCTCTTCCCGAAAAGATAGTGGAGGCTGGGTCTGCTCTCAACTGAGTTGGATAGGTTTTTGAGAGACAAGGGTCACATGGAGATGCAGATAGGAAACCACAACAAGATCAGCCATGGGATTGGCTCGAAGGACTAATTGCCAACTCTTACTCCTGATTCCTTGGTTCCTACAAACAGCAATGCAATAATCACCAAATATCTGTTTTAGAGGTGTTAGTTGGAAGCTCAGTATTGCAAAGAGGCTGAGATTGTTCACCCATTTCTCCCATCAGATTTTTTACATCCACCTGAAAGCACAGATGCTGGCCTGATTTTTCTAAAAGATGATACTTCTGACAGTACAGCATTCCTGTCCTGCAGCACTGGAATGTCTGCACAGAGGCCATTTATTAACCTATGGAATGGGGCCAGGAGATCATAATGTTCTGATGAGAGCCACAACCGACACTATGGAATATGATTCATTCTGAAAGAACTATGTGCATCATCACCAAGGAAAATTGTTCCAATATCAAGTTTATGTCCAGTTTGGAATTCAAAGGAACATACCTAATATTATACAATAGATTCTAGATCAAATAAGTGGAGGACTAAGGAACTTGCTTTGGGTATGAGGGTTTTGCTGTCCTTATCCCAGCCATTTTCAGTTTCTTCATCAATATGACCGCCCCTCCATCGTAAGGTCAGAAGTCGGGATGTTCAGTGCTAATTGTTCAGCATCATTTGTGACTCTTCAAATACTGAAGCTGTCCATGTTCACATGTATCAAGACCTGGACAAAGTCTTGGCTTTAGCTGAAAAATCACAGCTAGCATTCATGCCACACAAGTGTCAGGCAATGACCGTCTCCAACAAGAGAGAATCTAACCATCGCCTCTTGACATTCAATGGCATTGCTATTGCTAAATCTCCCACTATTAAAATCCTGGAGGTTACCATTGACCAGAAATTTAACTGATTTATCCATCCAAAGGCAGTGGCTACAAGAACAGATCAGAGGGTAGGAATACTGTGGCAAGTAACTCACCTCCTGTCTCCCCAAAGCCTGTCCACCGCCTACAAGGCACAAGTCAGGAGTGTGATGGAATACTCCCCACTTGCCTGGATGAGTGCAGCCCCAACAAAACTCAAAAAACTTGACATCATCCAGGACAAAGCAGCCCGCTTGATTGGCACCACATCCACAAACATTCATTGACCAACAACGCACATTAAAAATCATGGTCTGAAGCAATCATGACCATTCCATTGCTTATAATAATTGAATCCTTGCCATCTCTGTGAAGCTGATGTGATCGCAAGCAAAGTGTCACCTACATTTGGCAATTCAGAAGCTTCTTCCAAAGGTCTCATTGCTGCAGAAGGTCTTGGAGCGGCTACCTTCACATACTGAACTGTAAGTCTACGAGAACATGGTCTGTTCAAATCAAGAGTGTGTTCTTGGGTGTGTTGGCACTGGGGCAGGGGTGAAATTAGGGTATAGTACTGCCACAGGGTGGGAAGTGGCATTGTGTTAATGTCATTGGTCTAGTAACCAGATACCTAGGTTAATGTTCTGGTGGCAAGTGCTTGAGTCTCAGCATGGCAGATGGTGAAATTTGAATTCAGTGCAAAATCTAGAATTGGAAGCCGGCCTGGTGGAACCATGTAACCCCTGGCAATTATTGTAAAGGCCCATATGGTTCACCAATGCCCCTTTCAGAGGAGGAAATCTGCCATCTTTACCTGGTCTAGTCTACATGTGACTCCAGAGCCACAGCAATACAGTTGACCCTTTTTTGACTTTTAGGCAATAAATGCTGGCCTAGTCACATCACATTGACACATTTTTAAAAAAAATTTGTTAGGCGAAATGGCTTGTGGTATGTACATCTGAGTGAGGTCATATAACTCAGAGATCCCTCTTTCCAGGGGGCCTCCATGCCTTTTTGTATTGTGGACCTAAGGAGAGGCCTGATTTGTATTTGCTATGACCTCACATCACAGAAAAAGTTACTCTGGTTCTGATAAGACAGAATCCCTACAGTGTAGAAGCAGGCCATTCAGCCCATCAGGTCCATACCACCCTTTTGAAGATTGTCCCACCCAGACCCATCCCCCTACTCTATCCCTGTAACCCTGTATACCACATGACAAACCCGCCTAACCAGCACATCTTTGGACTGTGGGAGGAAACCAGAGTACCTGGAGGAAACCCTCACGGACAGTCACCTGAGGCTGGGATTGAACCCAGGTCCCTGGCGCTGTGAGGCAGCAGTTCTAACCACTCAGCCAACGTTCTGTCCCACATGGTGTCAATGCCCCTGCCCCCGCCCCCCCCATTCCAAATGGGTGCCTGTTATTGTTGCTATCACAGCCCTGGGAGGCCGATGCAGTAGCCGCAGGTCTAGTGGTGGGCTTCTCCAACCTTTGATCCAATTTACCAAGTGCCTCTGACCAATGCACTTTTATGTGAAGCCACTAAAGGCCAACAGCTTGGAATCATTTTCTGCCTAGGCCTCAGTGGGTTCCTGGCATCTGGAAGCACTCTGAGTGCCTGTGACCCGGGCCATTCCTTCTTCGGGTGGTTGTGTGGAGGTGCTCCTGGCTTTGATCTAGAATGAGGTGTCAATCTCTGAGCTGGCGGAGGAGACAAGAGACTGGTGTGCTGCTGTATGCTTGGGGGGGTGGAGGGGGACTTGGGGGGCGTTCAGAGGTCAACGAGGAGCTGATGCACTCAGGTGCTGGCCCCCTCAGCATGGAACTTGTGTGGGTGTTGTTGATGCCTGCATAGGCGAAGAGAGGCCACTGGGGGCACAGTACAAGTGGCATCTTGAGAGGGAGTTAACCCTCCAGCTCAACATAATGGAGGTCATTCCATTAGTTCCCTATGGAGTATGTCCCCTCTTTACAGCAGCTCAAGGATCTTCTGCACAAAGTGGATGAGGAGCTGAATTTCAACCACCAACCAAGATCCCCCCCTCAACCACACATGTTCTCCTCTCCCCCATCACCACCCTCATATCAGGTCAGTATTTGTCCTTTTCAAAACTCACTTCACTCCATGAAGTTGAGATAATAAGGTGTAGAGCTGAATGAACA
>NW_025976208.1:0-7549 GCF_021869965.1 Rhincodon typus | reverse complement strand
GGAGGAGGAGTATTCTAGGTAGCTGTGGGAGTCGGTGGGCTTGAAATGAATATCGGTTTCTAGGTGGTTGCCCGATATGGAGACGGAGAGGTCCAGGAAGGGGAGAGAGGTGTTAGAGATGGTCCAGGTAAACTTAAGGTTGGGGTAGAAGGTGTTGGTGAAGTGGATGAACTGTTCGAGCTCCTCGTGGGAGCACGAGGCGGCGCTGATACAGTCATCAATGTAACGGAGGAAGAGGTGGGGTTTCGGGCCGGTGTAGGTACGGAAGAGGGATTGTTCCACGTAACCTACAAAGAGGCAGGCGTAGCTTGGGCCCATGCGGGTACCCATGGCTACCCCCTTTGTCTGTAGGGAGTGGGAGGAATTGAAAGAGAAGTTGTTGAGTGTGAGGACGAGTTCGGCTAAGCGGATGAGGGTATCAGTGGAGGGGGACTGGTCGGGCCTGCGGGATAGGAAGAAGCGGAGGGCCTTAAGGCCATCTGCATGGGGAATGCAGGTGTAGAGGGACTGGACGTCCATGGTAAATGAGGTGTTGGGGACCGGGGAATTGGAAGTTCTGGAGGAGGTGGAGGGCGTGGGTGGTGTCACAGACGTAGGTAGGGAGTTCCTGGACCAAGGGGGAGAAAATGGAGTCTAGATAGTTGGAGATCAGTTCGGTGGGGCAGGAGCAGGCGGAGACAATGGGTCGACCAGGGCATTCAGGTTTGTGGATTTTGGGAAGGAGATAGAAGCGGGCAGTGCGAGGTTGGGGAACGATGAGGTTGGAGGCCGTGGATGGGAGGTCACCTGAGGTGATGAGGTTGTGGATGGTTTGGGAGATGATGGTTTGATGGTCGGGGGTGAGGTCATGATCAAGGGGGCGGTAGGAGGTGGTGTTGGAGAGTTGGCGTCTGGCCTCGGCGATGTAGAGGTCAGTGCGCCACACTACAACTGAGCCTCCCTTGTCCGCGGGTTTTATGGTGAAGTTGGGATTGGAGCGGAGGGAGCGGAGGGCTGCACGTTCTGCAGGGGAGAGGTTGCAGTGGGTGAGAGGGGTGGAGAGGTTGAGGCGATTGATGTCTCGACGGCAGTTGGAGATGAAGAAGTCGAGGGAGGGTAGGAGGCCTTGGGGTGGTGTCCAGGAGGAGGGGGTGTGTTGGAAGCGGGAGAAGGGGTCAGTAGAGGGAGGGTTAGGTTCACGGTTAAAGAAGTAAGCGTGGAGGTGGAGGCAGAGGCGGCGGAAAAACTGCTCTATGTCCAAGCGTGAGTGGTATTCGTTGATCTGTGGGTGGAGGGGGACAAAGGTGAGCCCTTTACTGAGGACTGACCGTTCGTCCTCAGTAAGGGGTAGGTCTGGGGGGATGGTGAAGACTCGGCAGGGCTGGGTGCTGCTGTCTCCTCTGGAGCTGCTGGCTGTGGAGGCTGTGGGCGGAGTTGAGTCGGCGTCGGCTGTGGGCGGAGTTGCGTCAGAGGTAGGAGGAGCGGG
The DNA here is from genome assembly GCF_021869965.1 of Rhincodon typus. Classification (NCBI taxonomy): domain Eukaryota; kingdom Metazoa; phylum Chordata; class Chondrichthyes; order Orectolobiformes; family Rhincodontidae; genus Rhincodon; species Rhincodon typus. The sequence continues at coordinate 6,084 of NW_025976208.1, read as the reverse complement.
GTAGGCGGCGGCAGGAGCGGTGAGGGTGGTCGCGACTTCAGTGTCGGTGGCAACGGCAGCGATGGTGTTATGCAGCTTCCAAATCTCTTTTCAGTTCCAGAGAAACTGAGGCAAAATTCCTGGAGTGAAAGTCAGCGCTATAACCAAGCAGTAGCAGCTCATTACTTGCTTCATCCAGTGCAGACTTTGTGATAAAGTCCCTACATTCCCCATGGACACCATTCTTCTTCATCCATGCAAGGCAGCATCGCCAAACCACCAGTCTCACATCGTCAAGGCTGCCTTCAGACCAACTCACACGTCACTTTAGCCCTTTGAAACTCAGGGATGCTGGTGGCTTGCAAGCTTTTGCTAGGTTGTTCTATGCACAGGGTTACACGTGCACCTACACCAATGTGCTTTTATGATGTATAGTTTAATTTCTTTGAGCTTACTCACTTCAATTCAATTGAATTCAAAATTACAAAACAAGAGGGTGCTAAGCCATCATTGTGTACATTACCATTTCTCAAAGAATTCTAACATCAAGTGAACACGGCTATGTGCTGTATGCCTTCTGGCTGTGATATATTTAATTGTATCACCAGGTAGCAGAGTCGCCCCATCTCGCCATCTTCAATAACATAAACTAAAAGAACGGAGATTTGAAACAAAAAAAAAGCAGATTGCTGAAGAAACTCAGCAGGTCTAGCAGATCTGCCTTTTCTCTCCGGAGAGAATGTTTCAAGTCCAGTGACTCTGCCTCAGAACTTTCTTGTTTTTTGTGTCTCCATCTTCAAATGGCCAAAAACCAACCTATCTCCTCAAAAGCTATCAAGATGAAGATGAGTGAAGGGAGACCTCCAATTCTGTGCCCATTTATGGTACTACACATTAAGAAATACCTGCCAGTCTGAGAAATGGTATATTGTGACAAGTTGGAAGGATGACAGTTGAGAAAGACTGGGTTACGTTGCTAGAAGATGCAAATAAATATACAAATTAAGAGCAGAGATAGATCATTCAACCTCTCAAACCTGCTCTGATATTCAGTAAGATAATGGCTGATTGGTTGTTATTTCAAATTTTTCACAATACTGCCTGTCCCTGATGATCTTTGATTCCCTCACCAAACAAGAATAAATATACCTTTGCCTTATGAATATTCAGTGAGCCTGACTCCACTGACTTCTGAGACAGAGACTTACAAATTCATAAAACCCTCAGGAAAAGAATTCTCATCATCCCTGTCCAGAAAGGACAGGTCCCAATTTTAAAGCAGCATCCCCTCGTTCCGGACTTATCCACAGGAAAAACACCCTTTATCACCCAGCTCATCAAAACCATCCTGGACAGTGAACATTTCAACCTCGTCACCCCTCACTCTTCTAAACTCTAGTAGAAGCAAGTCCACTCTGTCCAAACTATTCACATAAAACAATTCACTCATTCCAAGTATCAATGTAATAAGCCTACTTTGAATAGCCTTTTGCATTATTACATCTTTCCTTAAATTAGGAGAACAAAACTGCAAAGTAGTTGAGGTGTAATCTCACCAATGCCATGAATAACTGAAGCATAATATTCTTAATAGCTCCCCTCACAATAAAAAGATGATATTCCATTAGTCATCTTCGTTTCTTGCTTTAGCTAAACACCAACATTTTGGGATTCATGCACTGGAGCTTCCAAATCCTTCAGCACTGTGGAATTCAGCAGTCATTCTCTATCCAAGTAATATTCTGTTCACTTTGGCAGGAAAAGTAGAAACCAATTTCAAATTTTCCCACATCATTCTCCATCTGCCAGCTTTTTGCCCACTAACCCCATCTGTTTGCAACCTTCTTATACAGACTTCACTACAGACTTCACAACATACTTTCCTATCCATCTTTATATCATCTGCAAACAGCACTTCATTCCACTTATCTAAGTCACGATATGAACTATAAAGTATTGACAGCACAGCACTGACCCCTGTGGAACTCCACTCACCTCATCATGCCAATCCACTGGTTTTCCTTCGAGTCATGGTGATACATTACCTGATACACCAGGGGCTCCTATTTTGTGCAATTACCTTCCTTGTGGTACCTCATCAACACCCTTTTGAAATCCAAGTACAGTATTTCTGTTAAGTATTGATTCTGTGTATGCTAATTGAGTTTAATAAACTTGTGCCAATAATGACAGCAGTATCTGTACTAGTTACGTCAAGGAGTGATCAAGACCTGCGTATTTGAAAACATTACTAGAGTTAACATTTGAAGTTGAATCTAATGCTTAAAAAGTAAGGGAAGGTAGAAATGTGATGGACTGTATGCCAAAGGAGGGAAGTAGAGGTGGAGACAGGAAGAAAGAACCAAAAGTAAAATCTGAAATATGATCACAGGTAGGAGAGATTGAATGCCAAAAAGATGTAATGAAACAAAAGATAAAAGGTAATGGTTATGGTAAAAAGAAACAAAGAAACAAAACAATTGTTCAGAATGAGTGCAAATGCCAGAATAACGAACAACAAAAGACATGAAAACAAGATTCAACTAACTACACGGCAAAAAACAGAATTGAAATACGAAACAGAATTCATGGTTTGACACTACTGGCCTCAGCATGGAGTTCAGAAGTGCTTAATCATAAGCTAATGTGTTGTTCCTCAAGCTTTTGTTGAACTTCAACAGAAGACTGCAGCAGGCAGAGGTCAGAGATGACAGCAAGTCCAAGATAGTGAACTGAAAGGGAAAGCAGCTGACAGGTCAGTCTTGTTTGCAGCCTAGGCAAAAAATGCTTGTCGCGTTTTGAGGAGGACCAGGAGGCTGAAGTGCACAACAGCAACAGCTACAGCTTTATTAAGGTGGTATTCACTCTGCAGGCAGCAAGGATGGACCTAACTATTTCCCATCCAAAATGGCTGATGACCATGATATCACACGATTGGACTCTCAGTTCTCCATACTTACCCAAGTACATAACATCCCAACAAAAACAAAAACAGAAATTGCCGGTAAAATTCAACAATTTCCTGCATCTGTGAAGAGAAATCGGGTTAATGTTTAGGGTCTAGTGACCTTCCTTCAGATGCATAACATCCCACCCCATTACAACAATCAAAATAGTCCCAATATTTACAATCATGGGGGCTCAGTGGTTAGCATTGCTGCCTCACAGTGCCAGGAACCCAGATTTGATTCCATCCTTGGGCAACTGTCTGTGTGCAGTTTGCACATTTTCCCCCTATGCGTATGGATTTCTTCCAGGTGCTCTGGTTTTCTCCCACAGTCCAAAGATGTGCAGGTTAGGTGGACTGGCCATGCTAAATTGCCCATAGTGTTCAGGGATGTGCAGGCTAGGTAGATTTGCCATGGGAAATGCAGAGTTACAAGGACAGTGTAGGTGGGTCTGGGTGGGATGCTCTTCAGTTTTGGGGGGGGGGGGGAGCGGTCAGTATGGACTCGATGAGCCAAAAGGCCTGCTTCCACACCTGTAGGGATTCTATGATATATACAACAAGTCAGTAGGTAAGTCATTAGAGAGGACATTGATTCTTATGCAGCTGTCAGCGTACATCAAGGAGTCTATTTATTTTTATTGTTGGTTTTAACCTCTGGGGTTTTAAGTGTGTAAGATGAATGAATGTTCTGAGGTTCACACAATGTCGTGGTATTCTCCACCAAGGTACTGTTTGCTTCAGACACTCCAGTTACTATACTGTCCTCACGTATATCCAGGTCTCCTTCGAGCAGTTATTTGTGGATTTTCAATCTTCTGGCACATTCACTCTGTCTGCCAAGTCTTCACCATATTACATTGTTTCTCATCAGTACAGTATAAGAGCTTGGTCCAGTCTGTGCTACAATGATGGCTGGTACTCACTTGTTGCCAATGGTGTAATTCCTTGCCAACTGTTTTAGGCATCGTTAGAAAATGCAGTGTTTGGCCTTATACTCATAGAAAAACCTATTTCTATTGGTTCCTGTCAAATGTTTTTTGGTATAGGTAGTGTTAACAAATCAAATGCCATGCACAACTGCACTTTACAATGATGTTAAGCAAATCTACCCAAGTAAGTCACACATCAATGATGCAAGCAATAGTGTTAATGTCATCTTGTCAAAATAACACTTAAGACATTTTAAACTGTACCTGCTAAATCACGAAGTTACAAAACAAAAGTGATTACCTTCCACTGTGTCCACCATCGACTGAGTCCTGGCTACCAGCTTCACTGGGCGTGCTCACTGATTTCGAGGAGGGAGACATAGGGGTTGGGACTAAATAATGAAAATAAGAGGCATCCCATGTTACTAATTGCAGTGGTTGCACTAATGGTGAGCAACATCAGTCAAGAAACGTAACAAAAAAGGTTTCAATAAGTAGGGAACATGGCAGAAAATGGAATTGAAATGGTATAAGCCAAAAGCGAAAAAAAAGGGAGAATAAAACTTCCATTTAATTTTTTTGCAAAAATAATCACTCAAAGTAAGTTTGGAATGTACATATTACAATCATATTAAAACGCAGCAGGGTTTCAGCTGTCACAATAAATTAGATCAGTGAGATAATTTGAAACAAATATTCTAAAAAGTGATATGTTACTTATTACAATACTTTCAGGGGTCAAACAACAGAAGTTAAACCTAATTGTCAAGAACACACATGGATTAGAAACTTTCCAATATACAAAATAACTTTAAATACAAGTTAATATTCAGAAACATCTGGCTCCACAGAATCACTGAAAAAAAAGTGACTGCTTTAATTATTTAAACAAATAACATTCCTGATGTTGATGCTAATTTAAGTCAACTATGTACTAATTTCTAAATTCTCATGGTCAATCGCCTTTACAGAAGGTACAATTAATACAGAATAAACAAATTAAAAATTGACTAACAAATAATTATTCAAACATAGTTTGCTTACAGTTTAAAAAATATGGGAACAAAGTTTGACATTACAATTTCAAAATGCTCAATTTTATTCCAATTTATCTCAATGTAATTGTGAAAAAGCAGTTTCACTGTAGATTTAATTTTTGAAATAAAAACACCCCATTACCAATTAAACTAAATCTAAAAGTTCCAAAGAGGAGCCATACTGGGCTCAAAATGTTAGCTGTTTCTCTCTCCACTGATGCTACCAGACCTGCTGAGTTTCTTCAGCATTTTGTTTTTATTCTAGATTTCCAACTATGCAGTATTTTGCTTTCATTTAAATTTTAAAGGAAGCAAGACAAACTGAAGAGAGGAAAAGTAATAATGATAGCTCTGTTTAAAAAAAAAAGCTCGGGCACAAAAGGCAGTGGCCTCATTTTGTGCTGTATAATTCTATAATTTAAAATATTGCTCTATTTCCTATCTTTTTAAAACACCTTCTGAATAAGCATCACATTTTGTGAACAGATTTTCGAAGTTTTGGCTGAAACCTTGTCAGAGAAGCACAATATGTTTAAACTTTATCTTTGGATACTTGCAAAGTCAAAAACAAAACAAATTATATGTCTGAAAAGAATGGTGTTGAATCAAAAGTATTTTGCAGAAACAACTGAACAAAGCTGAACTGAACATAAAACATACATCACAATGCTTAAATTGGGAAAATAGGTATGAACAGAAAATCAAAATATACCATTTCAGTAAAATTGAAAGATAGACCAATCATCAATATAACAATTTCTTCATTCATCTAATTGTCCATTTTAACTAAATGGTAACATCCATCTATATTTTGGTCACAGAAATTTTAAAAAAAAACTGAAGTCGGAATAAAATATAGCCAACTATCCTACAGGTTTAACAGTACTCTTGTAGACATTCTGAACTCCACCTGCAAAACATGTATTCAAGTTTGACCTCAAGTAAGAAAACACATGATCTGATTTTGAACAAATAGATAAAATACTTTTTTCCACAAATGCATTGTGCCTTTTTAAACAATTTGAAAAGCAGCTGCCTAAATAAGAGACAACAAGGTGCAGGGCTGGATGAACACAGCAGGCCAAGCAGCATCATAGGAGCAGGAAGGCTGACGTTTCGGGCCTAGACCCTTCATCAGAAAAGGGGGAGGGGAAGGGGGCTCTGAAATAAATAGGGAGAGAGTGGGAGG
>NW_025976207.1:0-7549 GCF_021869965.1 Rhincodon typus | reverse complement strand
GAGGAGCACCTTGCCCTGTAATCTGTAAAAGGAGTGTGAAAAGTGGTGTAACCTGCCTCCCAGCAACTTCTAGTGGTTAAATAAAACAAATCCCTGACAAATCACTTTCAAATCAACAAGTAACAATTTATTTATCTAACTCTGACAGTGAACAAATTAACTAAACCATTAACAAACCGAATAAATCCCTTCCAACTCCTAACTATTCCCGGATACCGCAACATTCTAATGGTATGCTGTTCCAATAAATATAAGTCCCACTTCTATGAAAAAAAATAGAATTTAGTCTCTTGAAATTACAGCCTGGTTACATGTCTTCCAGAATGATACATGCCTTCTCCGTTGACTCTTCTGTCAGGAATATTAACTAGTTGTGCTGTTGGTACTGTTGTTATTTAGATGGTGCTTTCTCTAGAGTAGGCCGTGAGAGCCAATGATTTTCTCTTGAGAGCCAAGGGCCATTAGCTCTGGCGGATGGCAGTTAGCCCTAGTGCTTTATCCAACTGCCCCCTTCTTTCTATACCCTTGATGACATATCATATTTCTTACAATAGGATTGGTCCTATGTTGTCAGAACCATCAGATCTAAATTTAATCAGTTTTTGGTATCTAAGTGCCTGGTTCAAACTGATTGGCTAAATTCAAAAGCCTGTTATCTTGGTGAAAACTGCTGCTTGGCCTGTTAACTGTACGGCCTTTCAATACAAATGTTTCAATCTGGGTGCTGTCTGTGTACTTGCAAACTTTCAAGCTGCTGCTCACAGGCAATCATTTTAAATCTCTAAGCACAGAAAAAAACACATCATCTTTTAACGGGACCACGCAACGCTACTGCCTCCCCCCCCACCCACCACCCAAACCCCCAGCATTTTACAAACACCAAGTTCTAACTCCCTACCTCCCAATTCACAAGTACTGTACCCAACCTCGCAACAAAAATGGAATAAATCAGAGAAAATAAAAATTCTCCGAATGGGAAACGAAAAGAAATGCAGGACTTTCGGCATCGATTACGACCAAAAGTGTCGCAGGAACACCACTTTCCTTTGAACTGTCTATTTTACAATGTCTGCAGGGGTTAAAAGATCTTTTAACATTACATTATGCCTCAGCTGGAAGTCAGCTAAAATGCATTTAATGGTTGAGGCACAAATGATTGGTTTTACAGCACAATTTATTTTACAATGGTTTTGAATTTTTTAGATTCTTCTGGCTTTCGTTGCCTCCCTCGTACTTGTGATGCTATGAGTTCTTCCCTAAGCGAATCATACATTCTATAAAGTCGCTGAAAATTTGTAGAGGGGCAGTAATTGACCACAGCTCTCCCATACTGAATGGCCTGGACACAGTGGATGTTGGGAAGATGTTTCCATTGTTAGGAGAGTCTAGGACCTGAGGGCACAGCCTTAGAGTAAAGGGAAGACCTTTTAGAACGGAGATAAGGAGAAACTTCTTCAGCCAGAGGGCGGTGAATCTATGGAATTCACTGCCACAGAAGGCTGTGGGAGGCCAGGTCATTGAATACATTTAAGACTGAGATAGATAGGTCCTTGATTATCAAGGGGATCAAGAAAGAAGGAGAATGGGGTTGAGGAACTTATCAGCCATGATTGAATGGCGGAGCAGATTCGATGAGCCGAATGGCCCAATTTCTGCCCCAACGTCTTATGGTCTTATTCTAGGAAGTAAGGTCTTCACTGGGCTCCGGGCACTTATATTACTCTGGCTGTCACAAGACGTCAACAGAAGGTGCTGGAGAGACCACGCAGGGTCAGTCTGACATGTGCGAGTTAACCTTTCGAGTCTGATAGGCCCATTCCTTGGCATTCCGCTGCTAGGCCTGCCGAATTCCTCCAGCACTTTCTGTTTCATTTTTCTTACTTATCTCAGAGGTCTCCTGCCTTGAGAAAGGACGTACTGGCACTGGAGGGGGTGCAGAGGAGGATCGCTGGGTCGATTCCGGCGTTGAGAGGGTTGGTTTGTGAGGAGAGATTAAGTCGTCTGGGGCTAAACTCTTTGGAGTTTAGAAGAATGAGGGGGGGATCTAGTAGAAACATAGAACATGATGAAGGGACTAGATAAGATAGAAGCAGGGTGGTTGTTCCCACTGGTGGGTGAAACTAGAACGAGGGGGCACAGCCTCAAAATAAGAGGGGGGTGGGGAGCAGATTTAGGACTGAGCCAAGGAGGAACGTCTTCACCCAAAGGGGTTGCGAATCTGTGGAATTCCCTGCCCAGTGAGGAGACCTCGTTGAGTGTTTTTCAGGCGAAGGTAGATTTTTGAACAGCAAAGGGATTAAGGGTTATGGTGAGCGAGTGGGTACATGGAGCTGAGTGCACGGAAAGATCAGCCACGGTCTTATGGAACAGTGGAGCGGACATGAGAGACCAGATGGGCCACTCCCGCTGCTATTTCACACGTGCTAATGCGCCAGTGCGGCCCGAGGAAAAGGGTGTTCCGAGGACAGCAACGTCAGACCTGACGCCGGGCTCTTGGTACACAGCGTTGTGGTGCTTCCAGCTCTCCCGTAGGGCTCTGAGGCGCAGGCTGTGCCACCGATGCCACCCGCGCACAATCCCACAAATCCCGCTGGGATAGACAGACGCACCGACACCCCTTTCCTGTCACCACCTTCTGCTCCCCCCCTGCCAAACGCATAACAGAGCCTGCGGTAGCCATATTGGTCTGTGCCCCTCCTGCCACCGAGAGTCATCCTCGTCTGTGAGGGGCCATGAACGATCACTGGTGATCGCTCGTGCAATTTGCTCAGCCAATTAAACCTTAAACCGGTCGCCCATCAACTCAACTGATCCTTCGATAAACACTGCTATAAAATCCGAGAATAATTCCTAACTTTTATTTTTGTGGTCTAGTGGGGTGGGGGGAGGGGGTAGAATTCTGGGGAGACCCCCATCAGCTGCAGTTTGTCCCTGTCGTACTTCAGCGTACGCTCGGGGTTCGGCCGTACAGTTTGAGTCACCGATCTTAGATGGCGGACCACGGTGGGTAGACCACGACTTAATGCCCATTGCCTTGGAGGAGGTGGTGAACGAGTTGGCACGGTGCGCAGCTCAGAGAGGGAACTTGGATGCGGCGGTGTTCCCATCCGTCTGCTGTTCCTGGGCCCCCTGGATGGTCCAGGTCGCCATTTTGCAAGGGAGGAGCCTCGGTAGGACGTCATTTTGTAGACGGTACGCCCCGCTGCGCGCGTACAGCGAGCTGTTAGGGTCTGGAATGCACTGCCTGGAAGCAAGTAAAGCATCCAAGAGGACTTCAAATGGCTATTTACGCAGAAACAATGATGGGGAGAAAGGGCAGGTGATTGGCACTGAGCTAAAATGCCCAGAGGGCCAGCGTGGCCATAATGGGCAGTTCTTCTGTGACCCAACAGTTTAGCCGCTGGTGGACGAAGGAGCGAATGTTGAAGCTCGGTGGATGGGTTGCCAATTAAGCGAGCCACCCAAAGTCTACAGGAAATTGGGACGAATTCCATCACACTCCTGACTTGTCGATGGTGGGGCAGGGTTTTGGCGGGGTGGAGGGGGAGGTGGGGGGAAAAGGGGAGTTATAGACGTTAGGATCAGACCAATTCGGAATCACGGATTCCCTGAGCGAAAACAGTTGGATTTTCGACACACGGTCCAGTTACTCCCGTGGCCAATCCTTTCTAGGCCCGCAAGCTGCCTGGTTTCGTCGAACATGGTTGACCCAGTCTGGAAGGTCAGGAGGTCATTAACCCCCCCCTCCCCGCCGGATTGTCAGGTCAGTACGAAATCATTAAGCGACCCCAGGACCTGATTTTCCCCGTCGAAACAGTCTGCAGGTACTGCGGTGCAAGCAGCTCGAAACGCAGACTAATGGAACAATCCACCCGCGCATCCCAAATGTCATTGCAAACGTGAAATCCGGCCGCATTTTGCAACAAAATAGGCCAGGAAATAATTTAAAACCGCGACAAAGGTTTTGGGGGGGTGGTTAGGGGTGTGAACGACGTCGATCGTCGCTTCGTGGTAGCGGTTCAGTTTCTAACGTCTAATTTCCACAGTTTAAAGGCGCTATGTTCTAGGGTAGCAACGGACAATCGAGTGGGCACGTCTCTCTCAACACCCAGTCAACCCAGATCACAACGGTCAGTGCTGGTTGGCCTCCGTCGTTGCCATTCTGACAAAAGCATCGGCTGGATGCGGACTTTTCTGAGAAGAAGTTGCTACAACGACGGCGACGATGACGATGACGACAACAGCCACGGCCACTCCGATGATAATTTTCCACCTCCTGTTCCTGGACGCTTCCTGCACAGTGACCTGCTTTGCTGTCTTCTGAAACAGTTTCCCCTTCAAAAGGAAGAAGAGCGCACACGCCCGTTATCCTCAAACCGTATCGGTGAATTCTCATTGTTTCGGGGAGCGAGACTGCTGTCGCTCAGACAGCACCGAAGAGACCCTTCGGCCTGCCGAGTCTGTGCTGACCCCGATTCCATTGGTCCCTCCAATGCCTCGACACTTCAAGTACTCGTCTAAAGTACTTTTTGGTTTTAAAAAGAGCTCGCGAGGTTTCCCCAGCTCAGCCGCTCTCCCAGGCAGCGCATCCCAGATCCCTGCCACCCTCTGGGTGTAAAACGCTTCCCTCAGCTGCCCTCGAAACCCTTCGCTTTCAAAGCGTGCCCCTTGGCATTGCCCCTTCATTGTCAGGGCACAGCTGTTTCCTACGTGCGCTGTCCATGACCCTTCATCAGTTGTTCTCCCACCCACCCACCTCAGCCTTCTCTGCTCCAAAACAAAAACAAAAAAGAAACAGCCTGGGCCTAGCCAACCAGCCAAGCAACATCCTGGTGAATCTCCTCTGCACCCCACTTTCCGTCCCAAACGGTGCTGGGAAGGTGGTGGGGGGGAACCAGAACTGCGCACAGCACTCCAGCTGCGGCCTGTTCGAAGGGGAATTAAACGCAAGCGGAGGAGGGACATTACATTTCAGTTACATCCCCCTCCCCGCCAAAGGCACAGGTGAGACCCCGTCTGAGGGACTCCGCACAGTCTTGGTCACTTTATTTATAAAGGGGTAAAAAAGACGGGCAGCTCAGAGAAGACTTCCCGGATTAATAAACCTGGAACAGGGCAGCCTCTTCTTGTGAGGCAAGGCTAGATTTGAACGTGCCGGAGGCTCGGCGAGTGACCTGAGGCCTAAAGGGGTACGATCCTGAGGGAGTATTTTTTTTCCTCTATTTATTCACGGGATGAGGGCGTCGCTGGCTAGGCAGCACTTATTGCCCATCCCTAATTACCCAGAGGGCAGTTAAGAGTCAACCACATTGCTGTATGGGTCTGGAGTCACAAGTAGGCCCAGACCAGGTAAGGATGGCAGTTTCCTTCCCTAAAGGACATTAGTGAACCAGATTCCAACAATCGACAATAGATTCATGGTCATTATTAGACTCTTAATTCCAGATATTTTACTAAATTCAAATTCTACCATCTGCCGTGGTGGGATGTGAACCCGGGTCCCCAGAACGTTATCTGGGTCTCTGGGTTAACGGTCCAGCGATAGTACTACTAGGCCGTCGCCTCCCTTACACAAATAGGAACACGAGGAGGCCATTTGGCCTCTTGAGCCTGTTCTATCATTCAATAGGATCACCTCGGCAACACAGACTAAAGCTCCCCTCTGAGTCACAAGGGTCAAAGGTTAACTGAGAATCTATGGGGGAGGGGGGGCGTGATCTAAGTTGACAATCAGACCGCGACCTCGGGATCAAACGGAGTCCAGGCCCCCATCCCTGCGTAGGGAACCATCACCTGGCAACGGCTTCCCGTGAATTGGCCAATTGGCAACTCCCGGGCTGACTCAGTGACCCATTAAAGATGGCGGCGGCCTTTCAAAACTGAAGGCCGGAAGTGAGGCCTTTGGTTCGAAGGGATGGGGAGAGGACTCTCTGCAAATTTTTATCGTTTCTTGGTCAAATGAGAAAGGCCAATGGTGCCAGGCTGCCATCGCAGAGGGCAAAGTGCCAATCGCCCCCCTGTAGATTCTCAACGGCCGTGTAAAATGGCAGAGGAAGCCAGACGCTTAGCTGTACTGTTTGAGCCATAGGGAGAGGCTGGATAGGCTGGGGCTATTTTCCCTGGAATGTCAGAGGCTGAGGGGGGTGACCTTATAGAAGTTTATAAAATCATGAGGGGCATGGATAGGGTAAATAGGCAAGATCTTTTCCCCAGGGTAGGGGGGAGTCCAAAACTAGAGGGGCATACGTTTAAGGTGAGAGGGGGAAAGGGACCTGAGGGTCAACTTTTTCACGCAGAGGGTGGTGCGTGTTTGGAACGAGCTGCCAGAGGAAGTGGTGGAGGCTGGTACATCATTTAAAAGACATCTGGAGGGTACGTGGATAGGAAGAGTTTAGACGGATAGGGGCCAAATGGTACTAGATCAGTTCAGATTATCTGGTCGGCACAGACGAGTTGGACCGAAGGGTCTGTATCTGTGCCGTATGACTCTATGACTCTGTGCCAGGTGGCCAACTTAATGGGTCTGCCCTCTTTCAGGAGAGCAAGTTGGGGAATGCAAGATGGCGAGGGTGTTCTGGCACAGTGGTGTGAACTTTCACTCCCAACCTCTGCACTTGCCCCCCAACGTCGTCGTTAAACAAAGAGTTTGCCAAGTTCCTTTCAGAGTCATTGCTGTGAAAAGGCATCCACTGTCTTTATTTAATTAAAAAAAAATAAACTAACAATCCTCAAATCTACTCTCAACAGGAGATTCCATCACCCTTCCCGATCGGAATGGATTTGTGCCCGATCGATCTAAATGAAGTCTGTGCGCAAAACAAGTTGTTTCCCAACGTAAAAGCCCTCACCGCCTCCTGCAGCTTCTCAGCTCTGTCGTCCAGGACTTCCAGTTTGCCTCCCCGTTCCTTGACTTTATTCGCGTTAGCGTACATCACTTCCACCACCTCATCTGTTTGTCGCTGCAGTTTAACAACCTCGGAGTCATTTGTACCCTGCAAAGCAACGGGATGACAACGAGAGACGGGGAATAGCTGTCAGTTGCTCCCTCGAGCGAGCGTTAATAGAAACGTGCGAGGCTAAACATCAGGAAAGGATTGACAGACTGAGGCTCTGTCCTCTCGAGAAATGAAGGCCGAGGGGCGGCCTAGTACAGGCGTTTAAAATGCTGAAAGCTTTACAATGGAGTGGATATGGAGAACGTTTCCCCTTGGTGGAGGTAGAGCAGAACCAGAGGCAGTCAATATCAGACAGTCCCTGAGATATCCCATCGGGAATCCCAGAAGGAACCACTTCCCCTAGGGAGCGCCCTGGGGGAGGGGGGAACACAACGTGGAACTCACTCCCACAGGCTGAAATCAATCATCTCGTGTGTTTGAGGGGTCACAGGAGGGAGGAGGCCTTAGAGAGAGTTACACTTGAAGATTTAGATGATGAAAAGTGGAGGGAGGCTCCAATCCTGGTGAGGAATAGATGGGGCGAATGGCCTGTATGTCTTCAGTATGAAACAATTTCCCCAGACCCCTCCTCATAAAAACACACACACACACAC
>NW_025976206.1:0-7549 GCF_021869965.1 Rhincodon typus | reverse complement strand
CTTAACTTTCATTATGTCATGCGTCATGTTCACTCGATAGCTCTCAACCACCACATTCTCCTTACTTATAGCCCTTCCTGACCCCTGCACTTCCTACTGACTCATTGACTACACCTCACATTCTTTCCTATTCCTGCAGCACCTTGAACTGCTCTTTGATCCAAAGCCATCACTCTTAATCCCTCCCTTGTCTCATTACAAGAAAAAGTGTCCCATGCCATTGACACAGCAATAGTGGTATAGTGGCGAGCATAGCTGCCTTTCAAGCAGTTGACCCGATTCGATTCCCAGCCATTGCACTGCAATAGTTTCGGGCGGCACAGTGGCTCGGTGGTTAGCACTGTTGCCTCACAGTGCCAGGGATCTGGGTTCGATTCCACCCTCGGGCAACTGTCTGTGTGGATATTCTCCCCGTGTCTGTGTGGGTTTCCTCCGGGTGCTCCAGTTTCCTCCTACAGTCCAAAGATGTGCAGGCTAGGTGGATTGACCACGCTAAATCGCCCGTAGTGTTCAGGGATGTGTAGATTAGGTGGATTAAAGGGGAATGGGTCTGGGTTGAATGCTCTGTGGGTCGGTGTGGACTTGTTGGGCCAAAGGGCCTGTTTCCACACCATAGGGATTCTATGATTCTATAAATGGGAGGTCCAAGACTCGTGGTAGGAGGAGTGATTAGGGTGGGTGTAGTAACAGACATCAGTCCCCAGCTCTTTATGAAAAGAAAATACTGGCCAGAGAAGTGCATCACTGCTCATGTGGCTTTAAAGTGACCTCAATGGGAAACCAACTCAGTGAGCTTCATTGTGCTATGCTGTTCTCCCATCACCACTAGTGTTAACTCATTCTTAATCTGCATAACCTTATATCCTTCTTAGACAATTAATTACTTCTCTTCTATAGTGCAGACACTAACATCCCCCAGTGAGCAATCAGAAAGAGACTAACTCTGGTGACCCACAGCACTACCTCCACCCATGACAGTCAGCAGAACATTTCAGCCCCAAACAGAAGAGGGAGAATGTAGAATGAATGATTATTCCACACATCTCTGCAAAGAAAGGGTCATTCTTTGAATCAGATTTTCAAGGAAGCATTCAGCACTATAGATGCACACTGGGCAGTTCATATGTTCATTTTTACTCATAATGGGTTGGTCTTCTGAGAAAAGCTGCACACAATGCTGCCTTTCACAGGTTTAATACTGCTGTAGAGGCTGCTCAATGACTTCAAGGCCACTATCAGTCTACGCAAATCTGAAATTTTGAAGAGGTAATGATGATGGTAATGAATAAAAGGATTCCTCTCAACCTGCTAGCTATCATGAGAAACTTCACCACATTATAACTCAGATACGACAATCTGTCAGATATCTTAAGAGCTAGCTAACTTACACATGACAGTACTGCACTGTCTCACTGACTGCTGATTTTTCCCTAACAATCACATAGATCCTGTTATTGTGGATGCTTAGAAATCAGATCACCAACATCTCTGGCTCCTTGGGCTCTGTAATGCATTGCTCGGTGCATGCTCTATTGGAAGGCCCTCTTCTGGTTATTATCATAATGCTCAGTCTCACCTTCACCCTTAGAAAATTGTTGTTGATTCAATTGTAAAGGACACTGCATCAATGCCACAAAATCATAGAAAATTTGGCAAGGACTGATAATCATAGAAACCTTACAGAGCAGAAAGAGGCCATTAGGCATTGACCCTCTGAAAAGCATCCCATCCAGACCTAACCCCCACTGTATCCTCATAATTCCTCATTTACCATGACTAATCCACCTAGCCTTCACATTCTTGGACACTGTGGAGTAATTTGGCATGACTAATGCACACCTTTGGACTGTGAGAGGAAACTACAGCACCTGAAGGAAACCCACATGCACACAGAGAGAACATGCAAAATCCACATGGCAAATTTCACCATCTGTCTGATGGGCTTTGAATCTGTTTCCACTTGTACAGTAGCCTGGGCCTCTGGATTACCATCACAGTGACATACTGTTATACCATCAACTCTTGGACACCTTTTCTGGACTATACTTCAAGGCCCTGCCAGAATAGTCTGGGCATTGTAACCTCACTTTAAGGAAGCGTAAAGTCTGTTCCCCATCAGTCTGAGAGTTTTATAAAGTTGTCATCAGCAATGTTTGAAGGGGGTTCTCTATATCTCCCAGCAACCATCCCAGTATAGCCCAAGGACTGTAAAAAGATAGGAATTTGTAACTGGTTCAATATTAAGAGTCATGCCAACTCCCACAGTATCTGCTATACACTTCTGGAATCTGGCATTGATGCTCATGTATAATTTGAATGTTGATGGAGTGGAAGCCTCTTCTGGTGCTGAACTCTGCAGATGGTGATAGGGCCATCTCAGAGCAATTTCCATGCAGTCTTTGGTGCCCTCCACTGGTGGAAGCCAGTAGTGGTGGGGAATTCCACTGTCCAAGCTGCTCAACTCTCCTTTTCATGGTGGGGTGGATATAAACTGATGCAATCTAAAGGAAGCAGCATTTATGACATCCCAATTGCAGTTATAGGCTGAGGTATGGGAGATGCCACTCAAGTCCCTAGATGTTCATTGAAATGAACCACTGGCATAAACATTCAGGGCAGCTGTGACCTTGACAGACACAAGGATGAGCAGGCCACCCAGTGCATCTGAGCAAAAGTCCTCCTCCAGTAAATGACACTGTTTGGAGATGATGGCCCTAGCATATCCTAAATTGGTACTTGTACTTTCTTACAGATGGCGGAAGAAAATGACAGTAAAGTCATGTAAATGCAAGGTCTCTCTCAGCATCCTCCTCCATCTTCTTGGGGAATCCTCACCTGCTGCTTCTCCTTCTGGAAATTGTGTGGCTGCCATTGGATGTCACTGTTCTTGTTGGACTTGCTGACAATGTTGTAATCATTGTATCCTTCTACATTGTCTTCACAGTTGCGCTAAGACTACAATGATTCTAACCATGATGATCTCTATGCTAGATCTGTGGGCAGATAACCTGTGGGGAATCCCAGAAAGATACTGCAATGTTGTTGAAGGAAATCCTGAGCCCTCATATTCATCACAATGAAGCCTCATGTTATGCTTTCACACAGTGTGGCATGCAAGCTTCCCAAGGAGGTCTTTTTCATTTCTCCACAAGGAAAACTGAGGTGTATGATCTTATCCAATTATGTGATGCACAACCAAAATTTTCTGGCTCCACTGAGAGTAGAATGTAGCAAATAAGCCACCATAATCGATCCTTCAAAAATAAATATAAGCTCTCTTCCACGTTTCAGACATCCTTGCATACTCACAGTTCAGTGCGAGAATGTGGCAGCTGTGAATCTATTGGCTTCAGTGCCTGCTATGGAATGTGTTTGTGAAGTGGGAAATTCAAATGTCCCTTTTAAGTGTCTTGCTCTCATTACAGATGCTTACCTGATATGATATGTTAATTTTAAATCTGAGATAGATACATTAGTGCTAGCAAAAGTATTAAGGGATATGGGCCAAAAGAAGGTATATGGGGTTAGATGACAGATCAGCCATGCTCTCATTGAATGCAGAAAGAGGCTCAAGGTGCTGAATAGTCTACTCCCATTCCTATGTATGACAAGGAGATAATTAGTGAGCACAAATAATGGTCATGACTTCTTGAAACCATAACATTTAATATGAATTCTTCGATAATGAATGACCTGCTGATAAAGTTCAGATTAGTTGCCAGATGGTTGGCATTATTGAATAAGTTGAAGCATGATTTCAGCAATTGCCCCAACAGAGTCTCAACTTCCAAGAACGTACTCCACCTTGAAGAAAAAGAATTAACTAACACTCCAGAAGAAAAACAAGTAACTAATTGCACCCACTCTGCACGCGGTGTCAACTATTTCGTGCAGTTATTGCAGAGTTGACTTTTGACCAGACATAGCAAAGTTCTAACTTTGTTCCTGTGTGAATGAGTTGCAAGTTTCTCCTCTGATCCATGACCATCCCCCCATCCTTCATGTTTCCTTTTTTGTTGCTGGCCCAGTGACCATTATGACCTTTTAGCCTATCCCATTTTGATTAATTCCCTTTGTGTAACTGTTAACGTTCTCAACTTTAACCTTTCCCCTCCCACCCCCAATGCTGCCCAAGCTCATGACTTTAGAAATTCTTGTGCCCTTGTTGAGTCCCATACACTTTTCCCTTGTAGTGGACTGAGTTACTGAGATCTGTTTGAAGACAGCCATTCCAGACCCCCAGTCACCTTCAATTCACCCTGAGGTCCACTGTACTAGCCTCAATTGCCCGTATTACTGTCACCATTCCCTCAGCAATCTAGTTAAATGAAGCCCTTCCCAGACCTGAGTCGCCCCTTTCTCCAGGATTCCATGGACTGCCCCCTGATAAGGCCCCTTACCATTATTGACCAAATTCTTAGGAACTGAATACAGTCTATTCCTAAACTGACTTGGCAGCCCAGCCTCAACTGAGCATTGCCCAAACCTAGACTAGTGACTGTGCTGCACCCTGACTGACCTATGTGCACTCCCCAGACTGGCCTCTGGGGTGGACTGTGCCCAAATCCCTGAGCTGCAAAGTCATGAAGTGCTTGACAGAAGGTTATGAAACCCATTGACTGATTGTATATCACATTGATGCTACTGAGGACCACTTCTCTAAGTCATTAGTCTGCATGAAGAAAGCAGTATGAAGTGTACAGAGTGGCAGCTGCCAAGTGAGCAGTAATGTTAGTAAAAGAAGCAAGCTAAGAGCCATAAGATGTATTTTATGGAAATAATGAGATGTTTATGTCCCTGTGTGCAAAGCAACCTGGCAGAATTATGCAGGTCACAGATCTGAGGTGATGTCTGAGCTAGTCCAAGAGCAAATGCAGTGTTGTGGTGAGGCAGATGGTTTGCTGAGACTGACTCGTGTGGACAAAGGTTGCTATGAAGAAGCAGTGGCAGCAAAGGCTGGTACGTGCATTTGAGCCACCTGGGACATGCCCAACTTCCATGTTGGTAATATATGCCAGCTAGTTTCTCATGGAAGAGGGAAGAATCACATGGAGTACAAATAAGACAATTTGAGGTATTTATGAGATGAAAACACATGGAAATAATATAGACAGCAGCAAGATTTGGAAGGTCCCCTTTAGACTTTGAGGGAAATTTTGGAAAACATATTCTCAATGTTAAGAACTTATTTTATTCTATCTAAATTTTCACACATTTTATGCCATTATTCAGCCGCATCAGGGAGAGGAAAATTCTACCTTTCTTTTATACCTTGAAACATTTCCTCCACCATCTGACAAGATCTAAGGTAGTGTAATGATTATCGAGCTGATGCTATTCCAGATTTAGGAGTATGTTTTTTTTTCCCCAATATGCGTAAAAGGATGTCATGCTAGAGATAATTACTGTCCCCATTTAATACTGTATTAATAATACATTGTCATTAATAAGAAAGCGTCATTAAAAACTAATCCCTCTTAATGGGAGAAGCAGGAAGTACGAAAAAAGAACAAAAACAGCTCAGAAAGCTCAACATGTCAGGGAGTGTCTGCGGACAGAGAAACAGATAAACATTGCAGGTTCTGGTGCAAGCTCATTGACCTGAAACATGAAGTCTGTTTCTTCTTCCAGATGCTGCTTGTCCTGTTGAGCTTTCTGAGTTTCTTTTACATCTTTCTTAAGTTAGGGCTGTGCTACATTGCTGAGAGAGCTGCATTGCTTACTTCCAGCTTTTGAAGTACCGTGTACACCATCCTACTCTAATCTTTGCCAGCTGAGTATCATTTAAGAGAACAGATGAAACTGGAGCATTCCCACACTTGACTTTGAGACAGAATTTCTCCATTAAAAGTCATATTTGTCTGATGCCTTATTCCCCCACCCATCCCCATCCCTATGGGGCCAAGACTCAGGGGCCTTTAAATCAAGCATGAAGCTTGACTGCCCATTTGCAATGGTTATCATTTGAAACTACTTATAACAGATCAGACACTGGGCCATCTACTGAATGCAGTCAGGAGCCTCGTAATTTGATGTTAATAAAACATCCAATTACGTCTGGGGGACCCCAATCGAATTTTAACTCAGGCCTGAGTCAGAAGGCTGCTGGTTTGCCATGAGGCAGAAGCCTGCAGCTCAAAGCCTTTTAAATGAGGAAGAAGGCCCTTCCAAATTATTGGAAATTTCTCTTTCTCTATGGCCAGGGTCTCTCCTGAAAAAGTTGTGGTCCTCAGAACCTGCTATCTGCTTGGTGAACCTCTCCTTGGGTGTCACTCATTGACATTGTTGTCTCCACTCTGTCTCATGTGCAATACATAAGAGAACAAGGAAATAACCACTTGCCTAATGAAAAGAACTCCACAAATTGACTGAAACAAAATAGGATCCATTATCCATGCTATCGACTGTGCCTGATATGGATTGCTCCAATTCAGCTGCATGGCCCTACCATTAACATATTTTCATGCTTGAAATGCTCCTGAGAAATAACCAAGTGAAGTTCAATTCTGTTTTGATGATTTATGATATTAATAACCTGCAGTATGATTTATAACTCAGCAGTTAAATTTCCATTTCATATTTTTAAGCCTTGTGGCACATTTCCAGGTTTTAGATGGCCTGATGTTCCTACCATGCTGTAGCAGTGTGCAATAAATGGTTGTATGCCGTTCTATTGTCCAGCTTCGGACATGTGCAGATGTCTGAAATACATCACTTACTCTTCGAAACCACATTAATATAAAAGCAAAATAATGCAGACTGCACAAACCTGACATTAAACAGAAAATAGGAGCAAATTACTGCAGATAACGAAAAATGCTGGAATACTCAGCAGGCTGAACATTTGTTGCTCACATGCTACAGCACTGAAAGGAATGCCAGGCCATCTCAAACCTGCAAATGTGCCACAAGGCTTAAAAATATGAAATAGAGGTACTCAGCAGCCTTAGGTATCAACCTGAAATGTGTGTGAACTTTGTTTCTCTCCATAGATACCAACAGACCTGCTGGATATTTTCAGCATCTTCTGATTTCATGATACATTAATGTGGTGTTGCAATCCTGCAGCTTTAATGACGGGTGTGGGACAAGAATTTTTCAAAAACACATTGATATATTTCTAACATAGCTTGCAAGATGCAGAACATTAACCTTTAAATGTATTAAATATGCAATTTAGGGAGCATACTGCAGTCATATTAATTAGTGTGATGACTAGAGGATCAGCCATGATCGTATTGAATGGCAAAGCAGTTTCATTGGGCCTAATGGCCTACTTCTGCTCTTATTTTCTGTTTCCATGTTAAATATTGGGCTGGTGTGTTGAAAGGTGGCAGCCGTATCCAATCGTCCACAGGAAGCTTGAACTGTCCTGAGTGGATCTGTCAGTGACTCTTGAACACAGCTACCTTGTTTCAGAGATAGTAGGAACTGCAGATGCTGGAGAATCTGAGATAACAAGGTGTAGAGTTGGATGAACACAGCAGGCCAAGCAGCATCAGAGGAGCAGGAAGGCTGACGTTTCAGGCCTAGACCCTTCTTCAGAAAA
>NW_025976205.1:2870-7549 GCF_021869965.1 Rhincodon typus | reverse complement strand
TCCCCCCTTCCCTCCCTCTCCCTCCCCCCTTCCCTCCCTCTCCCTCCCTCCCTCTTTCTTTCTCTCTCTCCCTCCCCCTTCGTTCCCTCCCTCTTTTTCTCTCTCTCTTCCCCTTCCCTCTCTCTCACACCCCCCCTTATCCCCCCTCCCTTCCCTTCCCCCCTCCTCAGTGAAACAATATCACTCGCCAAATTTTGATCCCAGCATCACATCATGCCTCATCCTCAAACTGTTGTCCCTCCAAATCTGCTGCCTGCTCCAGTCATTTTGAGGCGGAGAGTGTTTGACGAATCCCGCACTTTGACCGGAAGAATAGAGGAGCTGGATATTATTTAGAAGGTGAAACACTGCGGAAAGCTGCGGGACAGAGGGTTTTGGGGTGAACTGGTACATAAAGTCACAAAACCTAGTGCCCATGTTCAGCCTCTGAATTGAGAAGGCAAATCGACTGTTGGTTCCGAGGGAATGAAGTATAAGGTAGGGAGAGGTTTTGCTGAAGCTCTACAAGGCTGGGATATCACAAACAGTTTTGGGGCCTGGTATCTGAAACTATATGGACTGACATTGGAGGCAGTCCAAAGAAGGTTCACTCAGCTGATCCCGGGGGGTTTGTGGAACTGTCTTATCAGGGAGAGGTCAGGTCCGTACTCATTGGTGTTTAGAAGAATGAGGGGGGGACATGAGGGATAGGGTCTGAGGGACGGGCGGTGTCCTCGGCGGACGGCCCTGGAGGGCGGGCCCAAAGCAAGATGGCGGCGAGGGCGATGAGGTCGAAGGCAAGCTCCACCATCTCCAGGACAGACATGACGGAAGATCCAAGCCAGAGACTCCATTGGCTTCCCAAGTTGGCGAGCATAAGCGCCACCTATGGCGGTGGGGGGTGGAGGGGGGAGGGAGGAGGGAAGGACAAGACCGGAAATTACTTGTGACTCCCTACCAAAGGGAGGAACCGACTGCCCCCTCCGTCTCCCCTCCGCAACTGCCCTGCACTTAATCCTCCCGCCCACCCCCTTCACTTCCCAGAACTGGCAAAAACGCATCTCGATAACCCCGACACAGAGAGAGATCGGTGCCTTGGGTTTTGAGGCTTTGCAGGAGCCCTCAGCCACCTCCTGTCACACGTTCCTCTGGTCACAGCCCCTCCTGCCCTGCACTGGGGTAAACAGCACAGGGAGATCTCGCGAAGCAGAGGGTGCTGGGGAAACTCACAGGCATTGCTGGGGTCTCCCTCATTGATTTGTAGTTCAGCTCACGGAAGAAGAGGTTCAGTTTGGCCAATTCCTTCCTGCTCAGGAGGGAGAGAGGGAGAGGGTGAACAAATGGCAGGCTCGGAGACAGGGAGACAGAGAGAGAGGGAGGACAGAGAGAGAGAAGAGAGGAGAGAGAGAGAGAGAGAAGAGAGAGAGACAGACAGAAAAACAGAGGGGGGGGGAACGGGGGGGAGGGGGGGGGGCAGCAAGAGGGGGAGGGGGAGAGAGAGGAGAGAGAGAGAGACAGAAAAACAGAGGGGGGGGGATGGGGTGGAGGGGGGGAGGCAGCGAGAGAGGGAGAGAGAAAGAGAGAGGGAGAGAGAAAGAGAAAGAGAGAGGGAGAGAGAGAGAAAGAGAGAGAGGTGGGAGGGACAGAAAGACAGACAGAGAGAGAAAGGGAAAGACGGGGAGTGAGTCGGAAAGATGGAGGGGTGGGTCAGAAAGACAGAGAGGGGGCAGGACAGAGAAAAAAGAGCAAGAGACAGTCTGTGAGAGAGAAAAAGAGAAGAGGAGACAGAGAGAGATTCACTGTGACTGACCTGTTCGAGGGGGCGGAATGGTTTTGTTTCTGGAAGAGAGGATTCATCCAGCTCTGGTGGTTGGACAGAGAAGGACACAACATCATCAACAGAGAGGCAGAGACAGACAGCGCGCGAGCGAGACAGAGCATCTGTGAGAGGTTGTGTGTGACATAGCGACAGTGTGAGAGAAAGGGTGTGTGAGAGAGTGAGTGTGTGTGAGGGAGAGAGATTGTGTGAGGGAGAGAGACCGCGTGTCTGCAAATACAGGAGGGTTTTTAGCCAATTTAATTTTGTTAGACTTACCATTGAATTTTTTGACGGCCAGTTTGCATATCCAGCTGTCATTTGATATTCAGTTTGCCTGGAAACATCAGCAAGAATTAGATTAAATATAATCACTCAGCACTGACCATCCGACAACGCCTGCTCCCTCAGCACTGACCCTTCAACAGTGCCTGCTCCCTCAGCGCTGACCCTCACTAGTGCCCGCTCCCTCAGCGCTGAACCTCCAACAGTGCTCGCCCTCTCAGCATTCCGGTTGAGGCCTGCTTCCCAGTTCGCTGTTGTACTCACTTGCACGGCTTCCGACAGGTTTTGAAACAACCGAGGACATCGTCAGTGAATTCCTGTGCCAACCGGTAATAACAGTGTCCTGGGAATGAGGGAAACCGAGAGAAGTGAGCTGGAAACCTCTTCTTCCTGATCACCTTTGACCAATTCCTCCCTCATCCTGAGCTCAAAACGGTGGCCAATTTTCCTCCCTCTTTAGCAACAGGCCCAAGACCATGACCAAATTTGCTCTCTTCTTATCAATAGGCCCCAACTCCGGCTAACTCCCGTCTGATCCTTAGCATCAGGTCTGAAACCTTGGCCAATTTCCCTCCCTTCTTAGCAACAGGCCCCAAACCCTCACCAACTCTTGTCCAATCCGTAGCAATAGACCTAAAATCATGGCTACCTTCTATCTCATCCTTAGCTTGGGTCATAAGTTCTGACCAACCCCCAGCTGATCCTTGGCAAAGGCCCCAAACTATCAACTTAGCCACAGGCCTCAGGCCCTGACTAACTCCTGTCCCATCCTTCGCCCTTGCTCCCAAACCCAGTCCACCTATCATCTTATCCTTAGCAACAGGTCCAAGTCCATGGCCAAGTCCCATCTCATCCTTAGCGTGGGCATAAAATTCTGGCTAATTTCCCTCTCTCCTTAGCAACAGGCCTGAAACCCTGTCCAACTCCCATCTGCTCCTTAGCAACAGGCCACAAGGGCTGTAGCTCGTTCCAGGATATGTGACTAACCATGCTTGTAATATGGGCCTATGACTAAAGCCCCACTTACCCCAAGCAGTGTGCTTGTTGTAATTGCAGTACTCCGCTCCAGTGGGCAGCGGGTAGTAATAGTAGGCGCAGCCGCAGCGGGAAACCATGGTGAGTTGGAAGCAAGAACGGACGCAAGTCTTTTGGAGGAGGTGATGGGTGGAAAAGAGAGAAGAACAGTCAGGGTCTGAGTGGAAATGCGTGTTGGGAAACTGCAATGTTGAGAGCATCAACAGAAGGACTAGGAACCTGAGGAACAAGCCAGACAGCCTGAGGCCTAGAAATGTGAACCTTAGCAACAGGCCGGGAGCCTGAGGCCTAAGAATGTCAACCTTAACAAGAGGCTAGAAACTCTCAGGTCGAGGGAGGCCAACATCAGCAACTGGCCTGGGAGCCTGAGGCCTAGGGAGGTTAACCTTTGCAACAGGCCCAGGAGATGAGGCTTAGGAACACGAACCTTAGCAACAAGCCACCAGAGTCGGAGGCCTAGCAATGCCAACTTCTGCAACAGGCTGTAAAGCTGGAGGCCTAGTAATGCCAAATTTCAGCAACAGGCTGGAAAGCCTGAGGCCTGCAGGCCTCACTAAGGCTTGGAAACCTAATCTCTGGTCTGTCCCCTGGCGATCATTAGAGCTCCACAGACAGAGGCGAACAGGCAGCACTGCAGCCCAGTTACCTGCTGGGTGTAGTCGGATTTGTAGAGGTTACGAACTTGGACGTCAGAGCCGTTCTCTGTGCAGTCACTGTACGGCCCTCCAAGGCGAGAGACCACCTCCTGGAACGGGGACAGAGGGGGTGGGAGACAGAGAGATTAGACCCAGGCTGAAACAGAGCACGTGGTGGGGGAGGAGAGGGGAAGAGGGAGTGCACACTGGGAGAGGGGAAGGGGGAGAAAGGGGGGAGTGGGGGAGGGGGGGTAGGAGTGGAGTGGGGGTAAGGGTGGGGTGGGGTTACAGAGATAGGAAGGCTGTACGGGCTGGAGGAGGTGAGAGAGACAGGGAGGGAGAGTGTGAGGCAGTGACCTTTGGTGACGGAGAAGATAAGGAGCTCCCTCCCTCACCTTCCTCATGCTGACGGAAGTCTCCAGTCCCGGGCGAATATCAAAGCCACCGTCCTCCATGAAGGGAGAGCGACCCCGATCATGAACCATCATGCGGGCTCCAGCTGCCGTCGACAGGAAGGGAATGGAATCGTTCTGTTCGATCCTGAGCACAAGGGACAGACCTGGGCATCACAAAGGGAGAGAGGGAGAGAGGGAGAGAGAGAGAGAGAGAGAGAGAGTGAGCTTTATTCTGAGTCTAACCCCGTGCTGTCCCTGTCCTGATAGTGTGTGATGGGGACAGTGTACAGACAGCTTTACTCTTCGTTTTCACTCACCGTGGTCTTTACCGGCCTTGGAGGATTCCCACTGGGAGCTGTTGTTAATCCCGTTGAAGGTGTAACAGTTTCCATAAACTGGATGGTGAAAGGATGTGTCGAAACTGGAATTAGAGAGAGGGATAGGTAACGTTCTTATCATCATTCCCTCTCTCCCTCCCCTCCCCTCCCTCTCCCCTCCCCCGCTCCCCTCCCCCTCTCCCCACCCTCTCTCCCC
>NW_025976205.1:1811-2214 GCF_021869965.1 Rhincodon typus | reverse complement strand
CCCCCTCCCCTCCCTCTCTCACACCGCCCTCCCCTCGCACCTTCGCTCTCTCCCGCCGCATCCTCCCTCTCTCTCCCCTCTATCTCTCTCCTCTCTCTCTGCGCCCCTTCCCTCTCTCCTGCCGCCCCATCCCTCACCTCTCCCTACAGGCGAAGCCATTGAACCGACAATCCTGGACGAACTCTCCCATCTTCGCCTCGTCCAAGGGTGCTGCATCAAGGGAGATACGTGCCATAAGGTTCACGTAGTGGAAAGTGTACCACTCCTTCAGGGCATCCACGCCGGATGAGTGCCAGTTGTAAAAGCAGTCTCCGCCAGTGGAATTGCACTGTGCATGGGGATGGGGAGGGGGAGGGAATGGGAATGGTGATGGGGATGGGGATGGGGATGGGGATGTGGGGGG
>NW_025976205.1:0-1335 GCF_021869965.1 Rhincodon typus | reverse complement strand
GGGGCGGAGGAGAAAGCACGGGGGAGGAAGATAGAAAATGTGAGAATGGGCCAAAAAGAAAAATTGGGGCAGGCCTCACCCCCGAGCATCCTGGGTCTCCAGAGCCTGGGTGGAGACAGCAGGAAGGCACTGGCGCACCGCCCCGCCAGATCGATCAACCGATCAAAACGGGATCCACACTCGAATGGGGTCTGGGTCCGCAGATGCCTGACGCATCCCAGCACGTATCCTGCACAAGTCTTCCACCCCTGCACCCAACACCCCCACCCCCCCTCTCCAATGGTCCCTTCCCACTTTCCCGGAACTTACCAGCTCGAAGCCGATCTTCCAGGAGCTGTTGCGGGCCAGAGGCGGGCTGTGGGCCCAGGCATCCCCTTCGCCGCCGCCGCCACCTCTCCCTCGTCGGGGCCTGATCTCCAGGGCTGGCGAACCGCGCCGCCCCTCAGGGTTGATCAGCCGCAAGCCCAGGCGCCGTGGGATGGCCGCTCGGGGGCCCTGGGTGGGTGGTGTGGGAGCTCCATCCCCGGAGGCCCCGTAGCCGTACAGGACGAATAGGGCCTCTTGGGTCAAAAGGTCCAACTCCCTCAGATCTGCGCTTACCTCTTTGTACCTGCAGCGGGCACAAATACATTCACATCAGTTTGGGTACGGGGGAGAGAGAACTTGACTCCGCATCTAATCCTGTGCCGTCCCTGGGAGTGTTTGATGGAGGACAGTGTAGAGAGACCTTTATTCTGAACCTAACCCAAACGTCCCTGGGAGTGTTTGATGCGGGGGATCAGTGTAGAGGAAGCCTTACCGGTATGGGTTGAGAGTACAGACGGTGACAGTGGGGAACTGTATGTTGCCGCTGTGGATCGACAGGGAGATTTGAACCGGGAACTGGAGGTACTGCCGGCAGGTGAGACCGATCTGCCAGTACATGGCACCCAGCGTGAGTGCCAGGATGGCTGCCCACAGGCTGGTCTTCATCCGATTGCCCTCCGTACAGATCAGCCTCACCGCCCCGTGGATGGTGGTCGTACTGCAGAAGGTGCTCAGAGTCTCCGTGTACGAGGACGGCATCTCCAGCCAGCCCTCAGTCTCCTCCGTCATCCCAGCCTCACCCTCCTCCTGCCTCTCCCCCTCCTTGTCGCGCCCGCTCTCCTTGTCCGGCATCTCTGTGGGAGAAAAGAAGGGAGAGTGTGGGAGAATGGGGGAGGACGGAGAGTGGAAGAATGGGGAGGACGGAAGCGCGAGTGGGGGGGGGGGAAGAGAGAGAGGGAGGGGGGGGGGGGGAAGGGAGAGAGGGGGGGAGGGGGGGGGGGGGAGGGTGCCGTGGGGGGGGGGGGGCGG
>NW_025976204.1:0-7550 GCF_021869965.1 Rhincodon typus | reverse complement strand
GGATGCTCCAAGGGTTGGTGTGGACTTGTTGGGTTGAAGGGCCTGTTCCCACACTGTAGGGATTCTATGAGGCTACATTAATTAGAATGCAGGAGAAGGGGGCTCTTGAGATGCAGTGGTAGTGTCAATACCTTGGGCCAGGAGGCCCAGTTTCAAGTCCCATCTGTTCTAGAGGGTGTGTAATAACATTCCTGAACAGGTTGGTTGGCAAAATATCTCGAATGAAGCAGAGATCAGCAATCATCAGTATGTAAATCAACATAATGCTCTTTAATTGTAGTCCCTCAATACATAAGAAACTTTTCAAGTATTAATGCACTGATGTATCTTTATTTAAAGCAAAGCAACAGTGAATGTGTGCTGTAAAACCCTTGGCTTACAGAGTTCAAGTGAGGAAGCAAGAAAAGGACAAACCAGAATTTTTTCTGATGAAGGGTCTAGGCCCGAAACGTCAGCCTCTCTGCTCCTATGATGCTGCTTGGCCTGCTGTGTTCATCCAGCCCTGCACCTTGTTGTCTCGCAGCAAATATCCTGTGTGTGGGAAAATGATGACATGCTATGTGATCCTTTAAAAACAAATACAGAAGTGCCGGAAGTAAGCAGCAAATCAGGCAGAATCTATGGAAGGAGGAAGATGGCAAACATTTCAGTTCAATGATCCTTCATTAGAATAGAATTCTAATGAAGGATCATTGAATTAGATTTACTATCACATGTACCCGAGTGCAGGTGTACAGGAGTAAAGTGAAAAACATTTCAATATCACCCCACACAGTGCCATCTTAGGTTCAAGGTGCCTAGGTACAAATTTAAGGTACAAAATAGAGAAATAACAAAAGGAAAAGTTACATCACCTTACAATTATTCACAGTATAAGATCGAAAAATAAGAAATAAAGTTAAAAAGATAAGCATTACAGTCTTTCTATAAACGGCCTGCAGTAAATCAACACATGGAGTTTCCACAAATGATCTGACCGGGCTTGCAAACCGCTGACCACCCTCAGCAGTCCCCAGTCCAACAACTGTCCCCGATCTGCTCCAGGCACGCAGGCCATCCTAGTTCCATGCTCCAGCCCTTAGACTGTCCCTGCTCCACTCCAGCCTCCAGTTCTTAGACTGTCCCTGCTCCACTCCAGCCTCCACCCCTTAGACCGTCCTGCTCTGCTCCATGCTCCAGCCCTTAGACTGTCCTACTCTGCTCCAGCCTCCAGCCCTTAGACTGTCCCTGCTCCACTCCGGCCTCCAGCCCTTAGACTGTCCCTGCTCCGCTTCGGCCCTGAGCCGCTCCGAAGATGTCACCACCACTCCAAAGTAAGTTCCTCTTTTACAAATGTAGGATAATATGTAGGATCAGGAATGAGCATTCATCCCTCCAAGCCTACTCTGATATTCAATACAATCATGGCTGGTCTCCCTCAACTCCATCTTGGCACACACTCCACGTTTCAACTAATTTCCCAAATAGCTCCAAAAAATATGTCAATCTCTGTCTTGAATATGTTCAAAGACTGAGAATCTACAGCCTCCCAAGATCGAAAACTTAAAAAATCCACAAGCCCCTGAGTGAAGAAATCTCTCTTCATTTTGGTCCTAAATGGGTAGTATCTTATTCTGACTCTGGGAGCCTGTGACCAACAGCCAAAGGAGGCTCTGTGAATTTACCCCATCAATTCCCTTAAGAATGTTATGTTTCAATGAGATCAGCTCTCATTCCTCTAACATTATAGGCTAGTCTACTCATTCCCTTACCATCAGACAATCCCCTCTTCTCAGGAATCATCTTGTTGAGCTCTCTCAAAGGCTGGTAAATCTTTCCTTCAGAAGAGAGACTAGATCTATACGCAGCACTCCAGGAACAGTCTCATCATTTGTAGCACCACAGATTGACAGGAAGAAGGTAAGACCATAAGAAATAGGAGCAGGAGTAGGCTATTCAGCCCTTGAGGAATGCTTTTCCATTCCGTAGAGAAAAAGCAGTAAAACAAAACAGTAATACTTGGAAATGAACATACTGAGCGTACTAGAGCTCCATTTCTGACTAGAGTCAGAACAGTACGTGTAATTTGCAAGTTGTATTGGTATTTTCTTCTGGGATTCAATGAAATCATGGCTGTTCCTTTGTCAATGCCATTTTCCTGCACTCACCCCCAGAGGCCATGATCTCTTTAATATCTAGAAGAAATATTGATCTCGGTGTTGAACGTACTCAATGACTGAGCATCCACTGCCTTCTGGGACAGAGAAAGGCCCTCATTACCCTCTTAGCAAAAATGCTTCTCCTCACCTCAGTCCTAAATTAGAATAAGAATTAGAATTAGGTTTTACTGATACGCGTACTCAAGTACAGGGATACGGGAGTACAGTGAGAAGTGTACAATGTCACTATTCCCGATGACATCTTAGCTGCAAAAGTACCTAGGTTCAAAATCTTAGGTACAAAGTAGAAGAATAAAGGAATAAATTTAGAATTTCAACATTGCAGTCCTGCTAAAGTGCCTCAGTCATGTGGGGGCTCACACTCCTCACAAGGGTTCCATCCCCTCCATGTTGGGCTCGCTCTCTCACTCTCCTCCACACTCTCTCACTGTCCCCAGCACTGGCTCAATCTCTTCAGAGAAGCTAAGTACATTAAAGTAAGAAAAATAAAGCTGTGAAGGAAGAAAAAGAAGTAAAGTAAAAGTCGGCAGAGCAAATGGGCTCCAGACTGCAGCCCACACACTACTCTACCACTATCTTGGACGCATGATAATTATATAAATAGTGTGGCCCTTATTCTAAAGCTGAGGAAAGCTCCTCAGTCTTTCACTAGGACCTTTAACATTAATCCGAAATACAGGAATAGATGGATCATGCCTTATTAGCTGAAGGATTCCTCCAAAAACAGTGCCTTGCTGCTACACAGGATGAAAAGCTGCATTACACTCAGATCCTGAGATGGAGCAGAAACTCAAAATGCTCTGACTTCAAGGCAACAGATACCTATTGATCCAAGCTGACACTTTAACACAAGCTCACTGAGTACTACGATTAATTTTACTTTATAATAAATGAGCAAAAAATATGTAGTTATGACTAATGGGAATGCAAATGCCAGATACACAGATTTACAAGATTGTTTAGCTGTCTGTCCTTCATTGTATGTTGATTTCATTGTAGTGTACCAATTGTTAAAATGTCCCTGCTTTGAATGTTTCTGTGCACATTGCAGTGTGCACACACAAGGGTGATAAAGTAAAACATCATTAACACATTTGATTGCACTCAGAGACTGCCAACTCTGGATGGCTGAACTCCTGGAGCTGTGGGTGGTACTTTGGCTCAGTGGTTAGCACTGCTGCCTCACAGCATCTAGGTCCCAGGTTCAATAACACCCTTTGGTGACTGTCTGTGTGGACTACGTATGTTCTTTGTGTGGATGTGCTCCAGTTTCCATCCACAGTCCAAAGACGTGTAGGTTAGGTGGATTGGGCTTGCTAAATTGTCCATAGTGTGCAGGCCAGGTGGATTAGCTGTGGGAAATGCAGGGTTACAGTAATAGGGTAGGTGGGGTGGAATGGTCTTCAGAGGGTTGATGTGGACTCAATGTGCTGAATGGCCTGCTTCTGCACTGTAGGGATTCTATGGAGGTTTCAAAACCTTTACCCCCACTCCTGTCCAGTCAAGTGGCCTTGTGTCAACATCTCCAATATATTTACAATTAATAAAGCAACTTTTTAAAAATGTATTTAATACTCCAGTGATAATTCCTGTGTTTGCTCGTGACAATAACTGACAGATTAATCGATTCGTCCTTCATTCCTGGGCATTTCTAGAGATTTTTTGAAAATTGGAAACCTTTATCGTGCACTCATATTCATTTTAGAAACAAACATGAATTGGAGCAGAAGAACTGACAACAATTAATGATAGTGATCATGGTATTACCTACAGTAGTCTTGTTTTGCAGATTTATGAAATAAATTTAAATCCAATGCATGGGTTTGAAACCACATCCCAAGAACATTAGGCTGTAAATCAGCACAACCAGTCCAGTTACGATACCACCATTCCACCATAGTTTCCCTCATTGTGCTAGATTAGCAAATCAGGCAATGCTAACTGGAAGGGACAGACTGTTAGGGCTGCCCATGACTGAGCAGCACAAAATGGCCGATGACTGCCCATGGCTAATTCAGCAGAACATGGCTGACAGTAGTTAGAGAGCTGCTTAATGTAATCTTCACAAGTAGAACAATGACTCAAGGTAACAAAACTGAGATCGAATATGCAGCTGCAGTTGTTTACGCATAAGACATGGATAAGAACATTTCACACTGTATTTAATTCGTGAAACTCTCTTGAATTATTTAATCAATCTGTTACAATACCAGTAGTAGGTTTTAGTTAAGATCCTTCAAATAATCATAGATATAAATTCCAAAATAGTTATAGATCCACCTATATCAAAAAAAATCACTAAAAAGCATTATTGAAAATGATCCAAATAAAATTATGAGAGCAATTTAGGAAAATCAGACAGGAAAATGAGCCCCCATATCATTGCAAGGAGAAATGAAGCATATGTACGGAAACTAGCAGACATTGGAATGTGGGGTAAATGAACACATTGTAAGACAATCAAGGATAAAGGTAGGGGTGTACAGTAAATGCAGTATGGAAGACACTGCTCACAACTTGTTATCTAAAGAATTCTAACATTTAGGTGTAACCACATAACTTTGTTGGAACTGATATTTGAACAATTAGTTCAAACCAATTTTGTTTTTGTATTCCTGTAATGAGGTTAATAAGGAATTTGAAAAGGCCTTAAGCAATGGGCAAGTATCCAAATAATTGTCAATTAACATGCTGCAGGTGGGAAATGCTTGGGAAGGAATGTACTTGAATACAGTGTCCATTGTGAAAAACTGTACAAAAAAAACAGTCCAATCAGGACATGATAGCAAGTAAATTGCTGAGGCAAACTGCTGGTTTAAAATGCTGTACCAAAGATTCAATTGCAGTTGGATAACTCAGCTCTGCTGACCAAACATATACAAGTTGGGAGTGGTTGTGAGCTCTGAGTTTGAGCTGTGTAAAATAAGCTACTTAGAGGCTTGTTACATGCCTTTTGCCTATGAAGATCTGAAACTGTAACTGCGATCTGTGTCGCAATAAAGGTTGCTTGAACCTACCACAGGACTCAGACTTTCCTTGAAGACTATGGAATCTTACAAGACACGTGGGGTGACGGTGATATCTGAAATGGAAGGTTTAGCAAAATTGGGTGACAAACATTCTCATCTGAAACAAAACGAGAAATTGTTGGAGAAACTCAGTAGGTTCAGCAGAATCCGTGGGACAGAGAACAGAGTTAATGTTTCGAGTTCCTGAGGTCATTGGATGGACATTGAAGGACCACACACCGATAAATAAAAACAGAGAGAGTATTGGCAAATGTGTTGCTGTGAAGCACCGTACTTTGTCAATCTCACACCTGTCTTGAGCCAGTCAGGTACCTGTCAAATGTACTGCCTCAAGCAAACAGTCATGACCCTTTACTTAAGTAAAGATATAATTTCATTGGAGGTGATTCAGAGAAGGTTCGCTAGAATGATCTCTGGTTATGAAGGGATTGTCTTCTGAGCAAAGGCTGAACTCAATGAAGTTTAGAAGAATAAGAGGTCATCTCATTGAAACATATAGGATTCTTAAAGACACATGGGAGAGTCTAGGAGCAGTGGACATAGTCTCAGAATAAAGGGGTGTCAATTTAAGAGTGCATTGAGGACGAATTTCTTCTGTCATAGCATTGAACTCCTTTCACGAAGAGCTGTGGGGGCAGAGTCCTTCTGTATAATTAGGGCTGAGATAGATAGATTATTGATCATTCGGGGAATCAAGGGTTACGGAGAAAATGCAGGTAAGTGAGGAGTTGTGAGAAGTGTCGGATCATCCATGATCCTATTAAAGGGCGGAGCAGACTCGAGGGGCTGAATGATCTACACCTATTCCAAGTTCTCATGGTCTTGTGTCACCAAGACTAAAGGAGAATAGTGTCCAGTTAGCTCAAGGGAGACACATGTCAGGCAGGGGCTCAGTAAGTCATAGGCAGCCTCCGATATCAGTGCAGGGGCATGGCCACTGTCGGTCAGCCACTCCAGACAATTATGTTGAGGGTCTACTCCCCGTAGTGGGTGAGGAGCAGGCTGTGGGTCACCTCACCACACATCACGGCTCTTTCTACCCTTGTTGTGGGACGCTTCCACCTGCAATGAAACAAAGGAAGGGATTGTGTGTGGTGAAAGTGGGTGGCACAGAGGACCATGCAAATTTCTTAGTCTGGCAATGGGACCGGTTGGGTGATGGAGTGAGGGATGAAAGATATTGCATATGAGAGTGAGCGTGGCAGAGCTTGAACCTTGGCAGGAGGTGGGTGCAGTAGCAGAGGTAGATTGTGTTTAAAATGGCTGAGAGAGGATGGTGACACTTACTCTCTATGAGTTGGGATGGTGTTGATGATCTTCCTACAGCACTGGAATCCTGTTGGAAGAGGAAAGCATTCTCTGTACCACCCCTCCCACCAGGTCTCTATCCCAACAGCAGACTGCCAACGTCACCTGTGATGACACTATGGCTTCAAGAGGTGTATTTTGTCCTTTTATTTTTGAAGAGAGGTTTTAAGGCAGAGGTCCCGAGCTGTCTATTGAAAACTCTTAAAATGAACAGCTTGTGAGGCATTGAGCTTTTTTCAAGTTGGAGCAATAGAAGCAGCCTGAATGGGTGTGGTCAAGCTCCCACTAAGCCAAGATTTTTCGTTTTAGCTTTCAGCAGCTGTTGCTGGGGACTCAGCAGGGTTTGGAAGCTGCATTAAATCTGTCCTGGCTGCTACACTTTCTGAGTTTTCTCTTTATGTTTTTCCTCCTGGGCTGCTAGAATTGCCTGTGAGGCAATCTATTTTATTGACTTTGTCTTTGCCAAGTGTGCGTTTATGGGATGCTACTATATTGGAACAGTTACTGTTTAGCTGTTAAATAATCTATTATTCTGTTAAGTATTCCAATCGAGTTAAGTTATTCCCATTTCTTTGTTCTTTTGTTTGTATTATAACTATAATATGTGAATAAAGTGTGTTTTGCTTCACTTGTGGTAGTTTGACCAATCAAATTGCATTTATAACAGAATTCTTGCCTTTAGAAAAGTTAGCGCCTAGCATATCTTCTGAATATATTTTGAGGGTGTCTGGTCCGGTCTGTAACACCGCTTATCTGCCATTTATAATGCAACTGTCTCAAACTGTGCTGAGCATCTTCAGATTTCCAGCACTTAACCAGGTACATAGTCTTTTAAAGATGATCCTGGGATGTTCCACGCATGGGGATTGGGACAAACGGGCTAGCACTGGACAGTCAAGGTCCCAGATCCGCATGTCACATGAGGCAAAAGTTAGAGACTACGTAAGAGGAGACCTGATGGAGATTTGCAAAATCATGAGCTGGCTGGATAGACTAGACAGGGAGAAGTGGCTCCCTTTTGTGAAATGAACATGAACGAGAGGAAAATATAGTG
>NW_025976203.1:7246-7550 GCF_021869965.1 Rhincodon typus | reverse complement strand
GAAGGTGTAACAACTGCCCATTTACCTTCTCCCTCCTCAGTATCCAAGAGTCTAAACATACCTTCCATGTGAGGCATCACTTTAGCTACACACAATCTAATCTACTGAATTTGCCACTCACAATGTGGTCTCCTCTACATTGGGGAAACAAAGCATAGACTGGGTGACTGATTCACAGAACATCTATGTCCGGCCCCCAAAAAAGACCCGGAGTTTCAAGTTGCCTGCCACCTTAACACACCACTTTATTTCCTGGCCAACATCTATGTCTCAGATTTGCTGCAATGTTCCAGGGAAGCTCAGC
>NW_025976203.1:5004-7236 GCF_021869965.1 Rhincodon typus | reverse complement strand
CTATTAAACTGTATCTGATGGATGTTCCTCCCTTCTCAGTTACAGAAACACAAAAACACAATATACTTCAGGTATCCTGTCAGTGAGGTCTCGCACAGCTGTAGTAACACATCTCCATGATTTGCAAAATATGCCATCATTTCAGCTCGCCACCTTCAAAAGTGGTAATAGGCTCAAGTGGACTGAATGACCTCCTCTATCCCTGTCTATCCCCAGGCACACGGGGACAGAAGTGTTTCCTCCTGTTCCTGAGCAGCAGTCTCAACACTCTGAATGATGTCTCAAGGTTATGAAACAATGTGATAACAGGGCACTTAAATATCGGAGCAACGTTACACAGTGAACAGGTAATAAATATTGTTACCCTGGTTTATGGTGTCCAGAAATTTCACCATCAGTCATTTTATGCAGCTGGTGTGTTACTCCATCCCTGTCTCCTTTTACAAACAGGGTGCAACATATACAACACTGCAGTGTTCTGATACTGCTCCCACATACAAGGAAGAAAAATTTAAAAAAGATTGAGTAAATATTCCCTTTTATTGTGATATGAAAAGTGATGTAGGAAGGGGTTAACTGAACTTGTTTATTCGGTGACTGTGATTAATGTCTCCATGGTTTCTAATTATCCCAGTGGAGGGGTTCCTCTTTTAATGATAAATGGGTTCCGTTCAATGTGTTATCCCATAGTATGAATGGGAGCATCACCAACAGCACTAACAAGGATCAGCAGCTCCACAGAGAGGGGTAGGAGAGATCAGAATCTCAGAACAATAGACTGGAATGTTCCACCAATGGACAAGAGTTTATCTCATGAAGTTTGGTTTCTATCTACACATTATAATCAGATATCATTATCAGGGCGCATTGAATATGCCATTTCCATTTTTCAATATTTTTATTATCCTATCCTGGCTATTGTTGGTATCCCTGGTAAGTATTACTGTCCAGTTATTATTTCTATAAACTGTATGTTACTGTATTACTGTTCTTTTCATTTACTCTAATTCCTTGCCGCTGTTATTGTTCCTGCTGAGACTATTTTCCTGCTCGTCGTGGTTTGTAGAGTGAATAACTGCATCCAGTGAACTTTTTCATGCACTCGCTCCCTCTCTGCTTCTGACAGTGACCCTCATGAGTCTATGTGTTGACCTAGTCAGTTTTAGCTGTAAACCGCAATTCATTGTATCATTGCCCTTGTTATTTAAATATTTGGAGCATGAAGGTCACTGTTTTCTGTTCTGGTTACAAACTCCATTTCCTTCCTCTGACTCATCCCATCCCTGGCCAGTATCTGAGGCTGAAACAGGTGAGTCACAATTGTGGCGATCCCTTTGGTTTGAACCTTGAGCTATGAAATACTGTCTTAATCATGTCAATAATCTGCTGCTGACACTCCCAGGTTCAAACCTCCATAAGCAAATCGGAGTGGATACTCCACAGTCCATATTCGAACTCACACCAAAATTCCCTCCATGCATCATTCCTGTGTGCACTGATCTATGTAATTGGACCTGGTAATGTCTTTATTTTAATATTCTAAAGCACATCATCACCTCTGTCCATGAAACATCTCTCAGTTTCTCTCTGCCAATTAGCCAAACCTCTGCGAGTTGCTCATATTTAAACTAATTTTCTTCCTGTGTGTTTTCTATCAAACAATGATTTTCACATCTATCCCCCCAACACACACACATATACAACTCTTACACTCTTGCACTGGAGATATAGAGACATAAATGTGTGGGAGCCCAAGTTACTGTCACTCCGCATTGGCTGCACATTTCCCCATGCTAGGCAGTTAGCTAGTACAAATATAGTAGCAATATACTGGCAAAGGCTTGCAATGATCCCCATTCTGAGCACATAGTCCAGTTTACTGAACAATACATTAGCATGGTCTACACAGTTCTCCATACTAAGACGTCATCTTGTCCCAATTTATGATGTCTGGGCTGGATCTGTGAGGCAGATTCCCTTGTTTTCTCCCCATGTTTCCACAGCATGTTCTCAGTTAAATTATTATCTGTTTCTATCTTGAATTTGAAACTTTCTATGCGTCTGTATCTTTCCCTGGCCTTCGTTTTTCATTCAACGCAGTCATTGTGAAGCTCAGAAACAATTAAATGCTGTGTGTCAGGCTGCCATTCAGTTCTGTGTGTTTCATGTGGTGCTCCATGTTTCATGGGGGTTTTGGCAGCATTGACTCACATCTTTGAAACTTGGTCTGTG
>NW_025976203.1:0-4904 GCF_021869965.1 Rhincodon typus | reverse complement strand
TCTACTGGTCATTATCCTCGACCTGATATTGAGACACATTCCCATAATTTATTGGGAACAATTTTTATTCCTGGAGTCCATCCCCGTGTGTAATATCCACGCCGTTCTGCTTTATGCAGCCACTGACTGTTCTGGTTCACCATCACTTTCACCTTTGATTGATTTGTGGCCATTTGTTGCCAGAAGGCTTGCCTAAATAAGGTAGAGAGTACTGGTGGGAGGGTGTTTCTCCAGCTGGAGATCTGTGAGTAGTGGTGTTCCATGGAGACTGGATTGGGACATCTGAAGTTTGTGATAAATATAAATACCTTCTACGAAAATGTAGATGGATGCCTTAGCAAGTTTGCAGATGGTATAAAGATCGGTAGACTTGTGGACAGTATAGAATGTTGTCAAAGGATACAGCAGGATATAGATCATTTGCAGATATGGGCAGAGAAATAGCAGATGGAGTTTAATCCAGGTAAATGTGAGGTGCCGCACGCTAGCAGATCAAATGTTAAGGAGATGTATACAGTTAATGCCAGAACCGGAAATTGATGTACAGAGGGATCGTTGGGTTCAATTCCATATCTCCCTGAAAGTGTCCACACAAGTAGATCGGGTGGTAAAGAAGGCATATGGCATGCTTGCCTTTAATGTTTGGAGAATTGAGTGAAATGGTCAGCATGACATGTTGCAGCTTCATCATCTTTGGTTAGACCACACTGCGAGTATTATATTCAATTCTGGTTGCCACATTACGGGAAGGATGTGGAGGCTTTGGAGGGGGTGCAGAAGTGGTTTACCAGGATGCTGCCTGGATTAGAGCGTATGAGCGATAAGGAGAGGCTGGAAAATCCACGAGACATATATTCCCCTCCCATCCCTTGTCTGCTTTCTGCAGGGACTGTTCCCTTGGGCCACCTTGGTCCACTCTTCCTTCATTCCCAACACCCCACCCCCACAGCAGCATGGTACCTTCCCCTGCAACCGCCGAAGGTGTAACAACTGCCCATTTACCTTCTCCCTCCTCAGTATCCAAGAGTCTAAACATACCTTCCATGTGAGGCATCACTTTAGCTACACACAATCTAATCTACTGAATTTGCCACTCACAATGTGGTCTCCTCTACATTGGGGAAAGAAAGCATAGACTGGGAGACTGATTCACAGAACATCTATGTCCGGCCCCCAAAAAAGACCCAGAGTTTCAAGTTGCCTGCCACCTTAACACACCACTTTGTTTCCTGGCCAACATCTATGTCTCAGATTTGCTGCAATGTTCCAGGGAAGCTCAGCGCAAGCTGGAGGAACAACGCTTCATTTTCCACTTGGGGACCCTGCAGCCCTCCAGACTCAATATCAAGTTCAATAATTTTAGGGCCTGAACTCTCCCATGTCCTAGCCCCCTATCCCACACACCAGGTCTTGTTATCACATAGTCTGTTATTACACTCTACCTATTGTTAGCACTATCTGCATTAACAGCTATTTACCCTCCCAGCCAGATCATTATCCACTCCTTTTTCTGTCCAACTGTTCTTGCTCGGCTCTATCCCCACCTATCAATTACA
The DNA here is from genome assembly GCF_021869965.1 of Rhincodon typus. Taxonomy (NCBI): domain Eukaryota; kingdom Metazoa; phylum Chordata; class Chondrichthyes; order Orectolobiformes; family Rhincodontidae; genus Rhincodon; species Rhincodon typus. The sequence goes on along the minus strand of NW_025976203.1, from coordinate 3,348 downwards.
CCTTAACTCCTCCTCCTACCGTATCTTTTGCATATTAACCAACACTTTCCTAGCTAACATCAGTTCTTAGGAAGGGTCACCGGACCCAAAACATTACCTCGGATTTCTCTTTGCAGATGCTGCCAGACTTGCTGAGCTTTTCCAGTGATATCTATTTTTGTTTCAAAAAAATCTCGAGTTGTTTTGTCTGGAGTGGCAGAGGCTGAGGGGACACTATTAAACTGTATCTGATGGAAGTTCCTCCCTTCTCAGTTACAGAAACACAAAAACACAATATACTTTAGGTATCCTGTCAGTGAGGTCTCGCACAGCTGTAGTAACACATCTCCATGATTTGCAAAATATGCCATCATTTCAGCTCGCCACCTTCAAAAGTGGTAATAGGCTCAATGACCTGAATGACCTCCTCTATCCCTGTCTATCCCCAGGCACACGGGGACAGAAGTGTTTCCTCCTGTTCCTGAGCAGCAGTCTCAACACTCTGAATGATGTCTCAAGGTAATGAAACAATTTGATAACAGGGCACTTAAATATAGGAGCAACGTTACACAATCAACAGGTAATAAATATTGTTACCCTGGTTTATGGTGTCTAGAAATTTCACCATCAGTCATTTTATGCAGCTGGTGTGTTACTCCATCCCTGTCTCCTTTTACAAACAGGGTGCAACATATACAACGCTGCAGTGTTCTGATACTGCTCCCACATACAAGGAAGAAAAATTTTAAAAAGATTGAGTAAATATTCCCTTTTATTGTGATATGAAAAGTGATGTAGGAAGGGGTTAACTGAACTTGTTTATTCGGTGACTGTGATTAATGTCTCCATGGTTTCTAATTATCCCAGTGGAGGGTTTCCTCTTTTAATGATAAATGGGTTCCGTTCAATGTGTTATCCCATAGTATGAATGGGAGCATCACCAACAGCACTAACAAGGATCAGCAGCTCCACAGAGAGGGGTAGGAGAGATCAGAATCTCAGAACATTAGACTGGAATGTTCCAACAATGGACAAGAGTTTATCTCATGAAGTTTGGTTTCTATCTACACATTATAATCAGATATCATTATCAGGGCGCATTGAATATGCCATTTCCATTTTTCAATATTTTTATTATCCTATCCTGGCTATCGTTGGTATCCCTGGTAAGTATTACTGACCAGTTATTATTTCTACAAACTGAATGTGACTGTATTACTGTTCTTTTCATTTACTCTAATTCCTTGCCGCTGTTATTGTTCCTGCTGAGACTATTTTCCTGCTCGTCGTGGTTTGTAGAGTGAATAACTGCATCCAGTGAACTTGTTCATGCACTCTCTCCCTCTCTGCTTCTGACAGCGACCCTCATGAGTCTATGTGTTGACCTAGTCAGTTTTAGCTGTAAACCGCAATTCATTGTATCATTGCCCTTGTTATTTAAATATTTGGAGCATGAAGGTCACTGTTTTCTGTTCTGGTTACAAACTCCATTTCCTTCCTCTGACTCATTACCCTAGCCAGTATCTGAGGCTGAAACAGGTGAGTCACAATTGTGGTGATCCCTTTGGTTCGAACCTTGAGCTATGAAATACTGTCTTAATCATGTCAATAACCTGCTGCTGACACTCCCAGGTTCAAACCTTCATAAGCAAATCTGAGTGGATACTCCACAGCTCATATTTGAACTCACACCAAAATTCCATCCATGCATCATTCCTGTGTGCACTGATCTATGTAATTGGACCTGGTAATGTCTTTATTTTAATATTCTAAAGCACATCATCACCTCTGTCCATGAAACATCTCACAGTTTCTCTCTGCCAATTAGCCAAACCTCTGCGAGTTGCTCATATTTAAACTAATTTTCTTCCTGTGTGTTTTCTATCAAACAATGATTTTAACATCTATCCCCCCAACACACACACGTATACAACTCTTACACTCTTGCACTGGAGATATAGAGACATAAATGTGTGGGAGCCCAAGTTACTGTCACTCCGCATTGGCCGCACATTTCCCCATGCTAGGCAGTTAGCTAGTACAAATATAGTAGCAATATACTGGCAAAGGCTTGCAATGATCCCCATTCTGGGCACATAGTCCAGTTTACTGAACAATACATTAGCATGGTCTACACAGTTCTCCATACTAAGACGTCAACTTGTCCCAATTTATGATGTCTGGGCTGGATCTGTGAGGCAGATTCCTTTGTTTTCTCCCCATGTTTCCACAGCATGTTCTCAGTTAAATTATTATCTGTTTCTATCTTGAATTTGAAACTTCCTATGCGTCTGTATCTTTCCCTGGCCTTCGTTTTTCATTCAACGCAGTCATTGTGAAGCTCAGAAACAATTAAATGCTGTGTGTCAGGCTGCCATTCAGTTCCGTGTGTTTCATGTGGTGCTCCATGTTTCATGGGGGTTTTGGCAGCATTGCCTCACATCTTTGAAACTTGGTCTGTGCCTGTCCCTCTCAGCTGATATTGCAATCAGTAACACAAGGAAACCCCTCGAGCATTCTTGTAAAGGACTAATAACTTGTCAGTGAGGGGCTTCTGACTGGCTCCTGTTATTGAAAAGTTTTTGGAGGTGCTAGGATTGGTTTGCTGGAGGTTGTGCTGTGAGCTGCCTCAGACCTTCAGGGAGACCTGAGGATTTGGTGACAATTTTGGATGGAGCATGGGGACTGTAGTTACAGCATCTGGGTCTGCAACATGAACACCAAATTGAGCAGAGGCTGCAAAAAGGGGAAGCTCTGAAACCACGGAGTCAGTGTGTGTGGGGCAAGGGATCTGCCATATCCTCCCAAGGTTTACCAAGAATAGCTTCCCAAGCTACCCTTAACCCAGGAGCTGAGTGTGAGGTGATCCTGATTGAACCAGGAGCTGGTCACAAAGCAGGGCCACCTCCTTCAACACAACCTGCAACTTCACACCAGGATGAGGACAGTGCTGTCAGTGGCTGTTAAGGTCACCGTTTCATCCAGCTTCTATGATACTGCACTTTCCAGGCAGGAGTTGGTGATGTATCCATTATCTCCCAGTTTGGTCAACATCGATGTCACCATTCGGCGATGCAGCACATAATGTGGATATAGTGATACACTGTTTTCTCCCTCAGCAGGGAGCTGCTGGGGGTATCCTTGTTTTCCTAGTATAGTAGTATTCCCGATGGTGTCCATTGCTCCGTGGGGTCCCCATGTAAATGGGGACAGGTAGAGGAACCGAAAAAAACTCTCACTCGATTAATGTCGGAGTGTGACTATGTACAGTACATCATGTTGGTGAATACCCACTGTCCTGGCAGCAGCCACAGCCTCGTCATTCAGAAGCAGGCAGCCATTCCCATTGTCTTCAGGTCTCCACATAGA
>NW_025976202.1:3657-7550 GCF_021869965.1 Rhincodon typus | reverse complement strand
CTCTCTCTCTCTCTCTCGCTCTCTCTGCCCCCGTCTCCGTCTGTCTGTCTCTCTCTCTCTCTCTCCCCCCGTCTCCATCTGTCTCTCTCTTTCTCTGTTTATCCCTGTGGGAGCGCTGACTGACTCTCTCTCTCTCTCTCTCTCTCCCCCCTCCCCTGTGCTGTCAGGCATTCATCGACACAGCCAGGGAAATCTACAGAAAGATCCAACAGGGGGTTTTTGACCTGAACAACGAGGTGAGTGTAGCTCTGCTCAGCCCAGTTCCCTGGGCACCGTCCGTCCGTCTGTCTGTCTCTTACAGCAGCCGGCTGGGAGTCGGGGTTGGGGGGGGGTCAGGAAATGTGTTGGGTGTAATTTGTGGGGAGGGGATGGGGTGGTGTCCAGGTCCAGGACTGACGGGAACGGATATGTTAGCTGGACCATATTTAACACTCTCTCTCTCTCTCTCTCTCTCTCTCCCCCCCTCTCCCCCTCTCTCCCCCACCTCCCTCTCCCTGCTGTCCCCTGCCCGTTACCAGGCCTACGGGATAAAAATTGGACCCCAGCAGGTCCACACCGCACAGACGGCCAGTTCCACTCCTGGAGGAGGTGCCCAGCCTGGGGGGGGTTGCTGTTAAACCGGTCTGTGCCCCTTGGTGACCCACTTCCCCCCCTCCCCCCTGCCAGCGCTCTCTGTCTCTGGCCCCTCTCGGGGATGGTGGGGGGAGTGGGGTGGGGCGGAGGCGAAGAGTGGGTCTGAGAGTGTCCCCCCCCTCCCCCTTTTGCTCGCTCACTCGCTCCCTGCGGGAGGTGCCGACGTGGGAGATATCCCCTCCTCCCTGAGCTGGCCTTCACTGTAAATACAGGCCTTTTGCGCGCGTGTACGTGTATGTGCGTGCGCAGACGCGTGTGTTTGTGCGTGCACGTGTGTGTGTGGCGTGCGTGCGTGTGTGTGTGTTGTGCGTGCGTGTGTGCCCAGGCGTGTCCGTGTATGCGTGTGCTTTTTTTTTTAAAGACAAAATTGGTGTCAGAAACTTTGTACCGTGAGGGACACTGCGCTGCGGATGTAGGACCTGCAGAATAGGGGCTCAGTCACCGTGTCCTACCCCCCCCCCCCCCTCCTCCCCTCCCCTCCCTGTCCCCGGAACACCCCACACCCATCCCTCCCACTCGGAGAAAACGTGAGGTGGGACTGTAGCCATCAGGACCACATGGCAAGAATGCCAAAGTTTGTCAGCAACAACAGTCTACACAGAGCGAGGAACGGTTGCCTCTCATTGGTCAAAGTGTCGCCACGGCTTCCCTATGATTGAGTCAGTTTGGGGGCCAGGGATGTGAGCATCGCTGGCTGGACCCAGCATTTATTGCCCCTTCCTTAGTTGCCCCCCTCTCACACTCTCTCTCTCTCACACACACACTCTCTCTCTCACTCGTTCACTCACTCATTCTCTCTTGAGCTTCCCTTGTCGCAATCTCTGTCTTTCTCACACTCCCTCTCTCTTGCATGTTCTCTGTCTCTGTGTGTCTCGCTGTCTCTCTCTCTCGCTGTCTCTCTCCCTCTCTCGCTGTCTCTCCCTCTCTCGCTCCCTCTCTCGCTGTCCGTCTCGCGCTCTCGCTGCGTCTCTCTCTCGCTGTGTGTCTCTCTCTCTCCCTCTCTCGCTGTCTGTCTCGCGCTCTCGCTGCGTCTCTCTCTCGCTGTGTGTGTCTCTCTCTCTCTCTCGCTGTGTCTCGCTGTCGCTGTCTCTCTCTCTCACACACACACACACCCACACATGTCACTCACAGCTTGTGTGTCTGTGTGGGACTTGCTGTGTGTGTGGGACACATTGTCAGATGTTGGTGTCGAGTTTGAGTTGGTTTTCTTGTGGATCCCAGTCCTGGTCAGTACAGAGTGATAAAACAGTTCAGTCCCTCTCTTTTCTCAGCTAAACCCCTTTCTGCGATGTAACTCCCCTCTTGCGCACCCCCCCCCCCCCCCCCCCAAGCCCGTCCCCCCTCCACCGACAAGGCACAAGGCACAAGGCACAAGGCAGGAGGGGGAGGGAATACTCCCCACTTGCCCCTTGGTTGGGGGCAGCTCCGACAACACTCAAGAAGCTCGGCACCATCCAGGACAAAGCAGCACCCCCACGCGCCCCCGCCCCCTCCCGCTCGATGGGCACCACATCCACAAACATCCCCTACACCCCCCCCCCCCCACCACCACCACCACTGACGCTCAGCCGCAGCAGTGTGTACCATCTACAAGATGCCCTGCAGAAACTCACCGAGGCTCCTTAGACAGCACCTTCCAAACCCCCACGGTCACTTCCATCCAGAAGGACAAGGGGCAACAGGTACATGGGAACACCAGCTCCCCGCACGTTACCCCCCCAACTCCGAGCCATTCCCCATCCCAACTCGGAAATATATCTTCCGTTCCTTCAGTGTGGCTGGGTCCGAATCCCTGGAATTCCCTCCCTAAGGGACACTGTGGGTCTTACCCTACAGCACATGGACTGCAGCGGTTCAAGAAGGCAGCTCACCCCCACCTTCTCAAGGGGAGGGGGGCAACTAGGGATGGGGCGATAAATGTTGGGCCTGCGGTCCTGTAAATTTCAGGAGATGCGCAAATGAAACCAGGGGCTTGTGAGGGAAGGAAAATATTCTTTTCCCACCCAGGGAATGGTCAGGGTCAGGGTCTGGAATGCACCTGCCTGGAAATGTAAGGCAGGCAGGTTTAAGAGGGGCATTTGGGTGGAAAGTGGGGTACAGGCAAAAGGGAAAGGACAGGAGTGGGGAGGGATAGAAGAGGTGCCACGGGCCGAATTGTCTCTTCCTGTTTAATATCTGAGCAGTGGCAGTTTACGAACGGGGTGAGATGCACTGAGACCTGGGTGTCATGGTGGAACAGTCGCTGAAGGTTGGTATGCAGGTGCAGCAGGTGGTGAGGAATGCTAATGGCATGTTGGCCTTAATAGTGAGAGGGTTTGAGTAACAGAGTAAAGATGTATTGCTGCAGTTATACAGGCCTCGGTGAGGCCACACCTTGAGCATCGTATGCAGTTTTGGTCTCCTAGTCTGAGGAAGGATGCTCTTGCTGTTGAGGGAAAGGTTCACCAGACTGATTCCCGGGATGGCAGGACTGACATTTGAGGAAAGACTGGATCGACTGGGTTTGTATTCGCTGGAATTTAGACAAACAAGGGAGGATCTTATGGGAACACATAAAATCCTGATGGGACTGGACAGGCTAGACACAAGAATAACGCTCCCGATGTTGGGGAAGTCCAGAACTAGGGGTAACAGTCTCAGAATAAGGGGTAAACCATTCAAGACTGAGATAAGGAAGAATGTCCTCACTCAGGGAATTGTGAACCTGTGGAATTCTCTCGCACAGGAAGCTGTTGGGACCAGTTTGCTCGAGAGGGACCCCTTGCAGGAGGAAAGGGGAGAAAGAGGGAATGGGATAGTAAGGTGGCATGATTGGCCCTGATGGTGTGGAATGGTGGTGCAGGGTCGAATGGCCTTCTCCTGCACCCGCTGCTTTTGCTACGTTAGCTGTGGACGAACGATTCTGTGCGGTGGTAACACTGCCGTAGTTTCTGGGCCTCAAGAGTTTGAATGTGACCCAGAGTTTAAAGGTCAAAAATTCATTTCAACCCAAAACAAAAAAAGTCTTTGTTCCTCCCCCCCCCACCTCAAGACAGAGAGAGTTGGGAAATGCCGCCCCACGCGTGGGATAGGTGTGGAGCTCTCTCCCACGGAGAATAGCACCCCTCAGCCAAATGGCCTCCTGCTATTCCTGTGTAATAGACTGGAGGAGAGGGGCAGAATGGCCCCCTGTTCCTGTGTAACAGACTGGAGGAGGAGGCGGGGCTGAATGGCCTCCTGTTCCTGTGTAACAGGCTGGAGGAGGGGGGGGTGCAGAATGG
>NW_025976202.1:0-3557 GCF_021869965.1 Rhincodon typus | reverse complement strand
GTGTAACAGGCTGGGGGAGGAGGGGGGGGTGCAGAATGGTCTCCTGTTCCTGTGTAACAGGCTGGGGGAGGAGGAGGAGGCTGAATGGTCTCCTGTTCCTGTGTAACAGGCTGGGGGAGGAGGGGGGGGTGCAGAATGGTCTCCTGTCCCTGTGTAACAGGCTGGAGGCGGCAGGGAAACGTGCTGAATTGGGATGTCTCGGTGGTTTCAGTATGTGAGATGTGAACATTGAGAGTCTGCAGTTCGGAGAGCTAACCATCTCACTGCTAAACATTATCCACATCAGCTGCTTGCCTGCTTTGCGTTATTTTCCAATATAAGTTTGTAAACTGACAATTAAAACATAACTCATGGTAATTTCAAGGAAAGTGGCTTCCTGGTCTACTTTTTGTCTCTCCCCCTGACTCGACCAGCAACTGGAAACTTACAAACGTGTGGCTAGAGGCATTGAGTGAGCTTGGAGCTGCTGCCATTCAGTCCACAGTCTCGCGTACCTTCTGATAATCTCCCATGCCCTGGAGTCCTACAGCACGGAAACGGACCCTTCGGCCCCACCCACCCTTGTCCATGATTTCCCAAACTCAACGAGTCCCATTTTCCAGCATTTGGCCCCTATCCCTCTAAACCCTCCCTATCCATGTCCCTATCCAGATGCCTTTTAAATGCTGTAACTGTACCAGCCCCCACCCACTTCCTCTGGCAACTCGTTCCATACACGCACCACCCTCTGTGTGAAAAAGTTACCCCCTCAGGTCCCTTTTAAATCTTTCCCCTCCCACCTTAAACCTATGCCCGTCTAGTTTGGGACTCCCCTACCCCCTGGGGGGAAAAGACCTTGGCTATTCACCCTATCCATGCCCCTCATGATTTTATAAACCTCTATAAGGTCACCCCTCAGCCTCCGACGCTCCGGGGAAAACAGCCCCAGCCTCTCCCTGTAGCTCAAACCCTCCAACATCCTTGTAAATCGTTTCTGAACCCTTTCAAGTCTCACAACATCCTTCCTATAACAGGGAGACCGGGATTGCACACAGTATTCCCAAAGTGGCCCTAACCAATGTCCTGTACAGCCACAACATGACCCTCCCAACTCCTATACTCAATGCACTGACCAATAAAGGCGAGCATACCAAACACCACCTTCACCGCCCTCTCTACCCGCGACTCCACTTTCAATCCATCTCAAAAGATATTTGGATTCTGCTTCCACACCCAATCAGGAAAGAAGTTGGAAAGACTCCGTACTGTCTTGGACAGAAGCAATTTGAACAGTTTTAAACAAGCTCCTGACTTTTTTCTTTGAAAAAAGACCTTCCCTTTCCGGCCCCCCCCGCAACATCTCACATATTACGAAACAACCTCTTCAAATCTGTGCCCCCGTCCCCCCTCCAACTCCAGTCAAGACCGCTCCAGATCTTGTATGTTTTCAATGGCGTTTTCTTGACAATGTGGAAATTTTGCCCAGGTATGTCCTGTACACAAAAAGCAGGACAAATCCAACCCAATCAGTTCCCACCCCATCAGTCTCCTCTCGATCATCAGGAAAATGATGGAAGGTGTCAGTAACAGTGCTATCAAGCAGCACCTGCTCAGTGACGCCCAGTTTGGGTTCCTCCAGGGCCACCCAGCTCCTGACCTCATTACAGCCTTGGTTCAAACATGGACAGAAGGAGCTGAATCCCAGAGGTGAGGGGAGAGTGACAGCCCTTGATATCAAGTTCACGTTCAACTGGAGTGTGGCATCAAGGAGCCCGAGCAAAACTGCAGTCAATGGGTATTGGGAGCCAAACTCTCCGGTGGTTGGAGTCATACCTGACACATAGGAAGATGGTCGTGGTTGTGGGAGGTCAGTCATCTCAGCTGCAGGCCATCTCTGCAGGAGATCCTCAGGGTAGTGTCCCACACCCAACCATCTTCAGCTCCTTCATCGATGCCCTTCCCTCCATCATAAGGTCAGAAATGGGGATGTTCACCGATGCAACAAGGTGCAGGGCTGGATGAACACAGCAGGCCAAGCAGCATCATAGGAGCAGAGAGGCTGACGTTTCGGGCCTAGACCCTTCATCAGAAAAGGGGGAGGGGAAGGGGGTTTTGAAATAAATAGGGAGAGAGTGGGAGGCGGATAGAAGAGGGATAGAGGAGAGGATAGGTGGAGAGGAAACAAACAGGTCGAAGAGGCGGGGATGGGGCCAGGAAAGGTGAGTGTAGGTAGGGAGTTAGGAAGGGGATAGGTCAGTCCAGGGAGGACGGACAGGTCAAGGGGGTGGGATGAGGTTGGTCGGTAGGAGATGGAGGTGCGGCTTGGGGTGGGAGGAGGGGATAGGTGGGAGGAAGAACAGGTTAGGGAGGCAGGGACGAGCTGGACTGTTTTTGGGATGGCTCCATCCTGGGCCTCCTGCAGTGCCACAACGATGCCACCCGAAGGTTGCAGGAACAGCAACTCATATTCCGCTTGGGAACCCTGCAGCCCAATGGTATCAATGTGGATTTCACAAGCTTCAAAATCTCCCCTCCCCCCACCGCATCCCAACGGACTCGGGACAATCCTTCGGGACATATTGGGAAACCGCGCCTGAGGTCTGGGTGTCGTTGGCCCCAGATCTGGCTGCGACAACATCTCCATACGCAGAGGGTGGTGCGTGTATGGAACGAGCTGCCAGAGGAAGTGGGTGGGGGGCTGGTACAGTTACAGCATTTAAAAGGCATCTGGATGGGGACATGGATAGGGAGGGTTTAGAGGGATAGGGGCCAAATGCTGGCAAATGGGACTGGATTAATTTAGGATATCTGGGTCAGCACGGACGGGTTGGGCCGAAGGGTCTGTTTCCGCGCTGACCCTAACTGCAGGGTTACGGGGAATGGGCGAGGATGCTCTACAGAGGGGCAGTGTGAACTCGATGGGCCGGATGGCCTCCAGCTATATTCTACCATCACCGGAGGGGGGCGGTTTCCGTGTGTGTGTGTGTGTGTGTGTGTGCGAGAGAGTGACGGCCCCCACCGCCAATGGGGTGAGCGTACTCTGGTGGACGGCCAACGGGAAGGGGAAGAGCGACCTGACGGACAGACCAATGGGAGGAGGCGTGCACTGGGACAGACGGCGCGTTTAGCCAACGGGAGCCGCGTGTTACCGGGTGGGCGGTGATTAATAGGGGCGGGCGCGACCAACGGATTACCGTGAGTGGTGCGGGAGGTTATTGTGACGGACAAGGCATTCTAGCCATTAGGAGTGGACGGCCAGCTGACAGACAGATGTATCGACCAACGGGGTGTCACGCTTTCCGTGTGCAGTCCTATCCAATGGAGGATCACGGTACTATGATTGGCATCTCCAATATCCAATGGGCTTCAGACCCGGACATGGCCATTGCGAATTGAGGCTGCAGTGACGTACAGGTGAGGCGACCAATCGTAATGGCGGAGTGCGTGGACCGGGATCTATACTGTCGGTCATGTCCAATGGGGGAAGAGGCTCTTGCCACGCACAGCGCAGCCCCTCCGCCAATGGCAAGCGAGGGTATTCTCACCGACACCGCCACAGGCCATTGTTGTGGGCGTGA
>NW_025976201.1:0-7550 GCF_021869965.1 Rhincodon typus | reverse complement strand
GGAGGGTAACGGGTTATGGGCATTACTGGGGAGGGTAACGGGTTATGAGCATTACTGGGGAGAGTAATGGGTTATGGGGAGAGTAATGGGGAGGGTAATGGGTTATGGGGAGAGTAATGGGGAGGGTAATGGGTTGCCAATCCTTCAACCAGTTGACTCTATAGCCATTTCAGAGAGCAGTTGAGAGTGATTGTGACTAAAGCCATACACCAGGGAGAAAGGAATAACACAATATGGTGGCAGTGTTGGATGATCGTGATGAGCAGAAACACCAGCATGGAGCATGTAGGCCGAATGGCCTGTTTTGGGATGACCGGTGTGGACACAATGGGCCTGTAGCCTTGGCAGTTTTTAGGGGGAGGCTCCTAACTGGGAACAGATCCGGTAACATGGGGCCATGAGCCACTGAGCGGGACACTTGAGCTAAAATCCTCACCGGAGGCGTGGGGAATGGAAATCTACTCCGTTAAGTAAATCAGAAATGTCTGTAATAGTGACCCTCAAAACTCCCGTTATGTGAGATAGTAACGGGGATTGACAAAGTAGGTGTAGGGAAGATGTTTCCTGTTGTGGGGCAGTCTAGAACTGAGAGATAAGGGACGGCAGATTTGACACAGATGAGGAGAGATTACTTCTCCATGTGGAATTCACTACCTCAGATTGAAGTGGACGCTGGGCCTTTGAGTAAATTTAAGAAAAGAGACAGATTTTTAATGAGTAATGGTTGAAGGGTCATGGAGAGTGGAAAAGAAAGTGGAGTTGAGGCTGAGAGGAGATCAGCCATGTTTGTATTAAATGGTGGAGCAGGCTTGAGGGGGGCTGAGTGGCCTCCTGCTCCTAGCTCTTGTGGAACATTTCCCCGAAGGTCCTCCCTCTGGTGGTGAACAGAATAATGGCGGTCCCTCTGCTCAGCTTCCCAGTTGTCAACCAGTAAAATTCCATTCCAGTCACCGTCTGATGGTCTTAACCCATTTAACGACCTTGAGTCGCAGAGTAGAATTGAGCTGTGGTGCAACCTGACCTTGGTTGTGAGATGGAAACATCGCCCCTTTATTGGAAACAAGAACGGAAATTGCTGGAGAAACTCAGCAAGTCTGGCAACATCTGCAGAGCAGGAAAGCAGAGTCAATGTTTTGAGTCCAGTGACCCTCCTTCAGTTCTGAGTTTCTCCAGCAATTTCTGTTTCTGAATTCCAGCATCCACAGTTCTTTGGGGATTTTTTTTGCCCCTTAATTGGATCTAGCCGCGCTCTGTGCGAAGACTTTAAGTTGAAGAGGATGGTTATCGTTCAGCCTTTAATTCCACCTGGCTTTTGGAATGCTTTTGAAGTGTGTGGAGCCTCTGATGAGGGAGGTTTCATAGTATCCCTATGGTGTGGATGCAGGCCACTCGGCTCATCGCCGACCTTCCGAAGAGCAAATCCACCACCCCATCCCTGTAACCCTGCATTTCCCATGGCTAACCCACCTAGCCTGCGCATCCCTGGGCACAATGGTCAAGTTAGCATGGCCAATCCACCTAAACCCCACATCTTTGGAGGAAACTGGAGGAAAGCCCACGCAGACACGGGGAGAACGTGCAAGCTCCACATAGACAGTCACCCGAGGCTGGAAACGAACCCGGGTCCCTGGTGCTGTGAGGCAGCGGGGCTAACCGCTGAGCCACCGTGCTGCCTGCCTGTTTACTGAGAGTTTGGTGGGGGTGGGGCGGGGGTGGGGGCTGGTGGTTGTGGTGGTGGGGTGGGTGTAGGAGGAGATGGGAATAGATCCAAAACCTACCCGGATTGCAGTAATTTTCTTACTGAGTGCACAGGTCTCTAAGGGTTGTGTGTGATAGTGACTTCTGGGACTGGAACACAATGGCACCTTTGGGTGTACCGACACCAATCACCATGCACAGAATATCGGAGCATGCAGCCAAACAGCTTAGAGCGAGCATTGCCAGTGACCCGTGAATTGCCCTAGCTCCCCACTGGAACATTCCTCAGCACCAGTGTTTCCAGGTCTCTGCCGTCTTGTTTGGGAGGGGCAAGGGGTGGGAGGCGAGGGTAGTGCATCTTTTCTCTGTCTTGCTCCATCTCATGCTCACAATCCCTATCCCTAACTTGGCCCCACCCCAACCCTAACCATGTGCCTATCCCTAACCCCATCCCCGGCCCTACACTCCGTCCCTGGCCCTACCACCCGTTCCCCATCCCTACTGCAAGTGAACTCAGTCACACACTTTTCACAAACATGGAAACATAAGGTCCAGGGGCAGGAGCTGGCCATTTGGCCCTTCAAATCTCCCAGTACGTCATGGCTGAGCTGATTGTGGCCTTCAATCCCCTCTCCTGCCTGTTGCCTGATAACCCTTGACCCCTTTGCCAATCAAATAGCTGTCTGAGTTGGCCTTGAACCTATTCAATGACCAGGCCATGCTGCTCACTGGGAAGAGAATTCCAAAGGCCAGAGACCTTCCAGGAGAAGAGGTTTCTCCATTCCTTGATCTGAAGTGGATGATGTCTTATTTTGAAATTGTTTCCCCTAGTTACAGATTCCCACACGAGGGGTAACATCCTCTTAGTATCTGAGCTTCCTCCGCACATGCCTCTAAACTCCAGGGAATATCGGCCCAACCCGCTCAGCGTTTCCTCATAACACAAACCCTACATTCCAGGAATCAGCCCTTCCCTGAACTGCTTCCTGTGCAGGTATACTCCTCCGTAAATAAATTTACTCGGTACTCCAGGTACAGAACTGTCTCACCAACGTCCTGTACACATGTAGCCATGCTGCTGTACTTGAATAGTCCATTCCCTTTACAATAAAGACCAGTATTGCATTTGTCTACCTGACCACTTGCTGCACATTGACCTTTTATGACTCGTGTATCAGGCAGGTCAGCCAGGTCCCTCTGCACCATAGCGTTCTGCCATCCCTCTCCTTTTAAACTGTGCTCCTCCTTTCAGGTGAGGTGAATTGGCCATGGGAAATGTGGTGGCATGCTGTTTGGAGGGTCAGTACCTACCAGATGGGCTGAACGACCTCTTTCTACACTGTAGGGATTCTATGATGCTACTTTCTATGAATGGACCAGTCTGTGGGTTTATGCTGGAGGTGGGCATTGGTGAGTTACTCTAGTGTATTGTACAAGGGGCAGAGGGGGCTTTGGGTGCAGGGATTGTGAATGGCACGAACGTCAGGTGACGTGAATTGGATCCTTAAATTTCAACACGTAAGTACCCAGAGGGGTGACTGGTTCCGTTTGTAACCTGTCTGTCTCTGTGTCTCCTTGACTTGTGCAGGTCTGAAAGGCACCTACCAGGGATTAACAGCAACTATCCTGAAGCAGGGATCGAACCAAGCCATCCGGTTCTTTGTCATGACCTCGCTGAAGAACTGGTACAAAGGTATGGTGGAGCAGCGTCTATCTGAGACACGGAGTGTGACCACAGCACAGGCAGAGTCGTATTGGTAACAGCTACACTGCCGGGCAGATGGTTAGCTCAGTTGGCTGGAAGGTTAGTGGGAGGTGTAGAGCGGCACTAACGTCATGGGTTTGATTCCCATCCTGCCTGAGGTAGTCTGGGGACCTGCCCCCCGACTCACCTTGCTGCCCCCTCAAACTCAAAAAGCCTGTGTTCTAGTGACGGAGATGCCTGTGGCTCATCATGGGCTGTCGCTAGTTACTCACCCGCTGATTTAAGCCATTAAATTCTTTTTTTACCCGAGAGCCGCACAGCGAGTCTTGGAGATGAGTTAACATGAAGCTGGAGAAGCACGTGAGGGAGAGGGGATTAGGAGGTTACATCGATTGGCAGGGGGAAGGTGAAGAGGACATGGGAAGTTGTATGGTGTGATGTAGAAAGGCCAGTACAGAGCAGAGGGGCCGAACGGCCTGTTTACGTGCCGTAGGCTTTTGGCGCAGTGGCTCCTTCCTGTCGGTGCGTTCTGTCCGATAGAAGCTCAGTGACCCACACCCTGAGGACCCCACACATGGGACCTGCCTGGTAACCTGGGACTGAAACTAATGAAAAGCAACAGCAGTGACAGGTGTCTGCCATCAGGGGGAGACAGTGTTCTGATTCTGTCTCCACTCTCCCATCAGGCATTGAATTCCAGACACAACCCACTGTCTTGGAGAAAAGAAATTCCTCAAGTCCCCTCTAATCCTACAACAAGTTACTCCAAACACACGCCTCCTGGTTTTCCGGGGGGAAAGGGCAGGAAAGTGAAGTTTAGGATGATTGGATCAGCCATGATCTAATTGAATGGCAAAGCAGACCCAATGGGCTGAATGGCCAACTTCTTTTGAGTCTCATGGTCTTAATGTCTTTGGTATGAGGAACAGCTCCGTCTTATCCCAGTCTGCCATCTTCCTTCCTCCCACATTCCCAGAGTTCTGCAACGCTGACAAGCCTCATACTGATGTCTGTTCCATAGTTTTTCCTGGAACGTGACATCTTTCTGTGTCAAACATGGCTGACCAGGAGAGTCTCCCATGCTTACCGCCATCATTAGGCACCTGGAAGGATGTGCAGCTTGACCCTCTATCTATTTGACTGTGTTACAAACACACATGATATGGTCATTAAGGCCCAGAGCTCCCACTGGCACCTGTGGGAGTCATAACTGAAACTGAAAGCTCGTCTCAGTAATGGAGACCACTGTCGATAAAAAAAAAAAACCATTTGGATCGCTAATGTCCTTTAGGGAAGGAAATCTGCCATCCTTACCTGGTCTGGCCTACACATGACTCCAGACCCACAGCAATGTGGTCGACTCTGAACTGAAAATGCTGGGCAGGGCACTCCATTAGAAACAGGCAACAAATAGTGACCTTGCCAGTGATGCCCACATCCCATGAAAAGAAGAGGATGAGTCAGTTGGAGAGAGAGAGAGAGAGAGAGATAGAGAGAGTAATGGATTTAAAGTAATTGGTGAGAGGACAGGAGAGGAAATGAGGATAATGGATTTGTATGGGATGGGGAAACTGCCTATATATGGAATGTGCTGCCTGAGAGGACAGGAAAAGGAGATTGTAGAGGAACTTTCCAAAGGGAATTCGATAAGTGATTGAAAACAGAGTTAGATCTGGTTCTTAGAGAGTATGGGAGAAAGCAGGAGCAGGGTTGGACAATCATGATCTTGTTGCATGGCGGAGCGGGGCTGAATGGCCTCCTCCCGCCTCGATTGCAGGACGACGGGGCCATTTGCTCTTTCTGAGGGCTGTCGCAGTCCCAACGGGCTGAATGGCCTTCGTGCGGCAGTGCGAGATGGTGGTCGCGGTCCACTTGCTGGAGAGTTGTGACAGGTCTTTTGTCTCCTGTGCCAGGGGATAACCCAGCCAAGGAGATGAACCCAGTCGTCACTGGATTATTTGGGGCCATCGCCGGAGCTGCCAGTGTATTTGGCAACACTCCCCTGGATGTGGTGAAAACCAGAATGCAGGTACCAGGCTTCGATCCTGCCCGAGCAGAGATACTGATACCACCCACCAACCGCCAGCAACAGAGGCATCTTCATTCTCTGGTTAACTCGGTGGCGGGGGGGGACGTAACTGGGTCAGTCAGGATGGTGGGGGTAGGCGTTGGGGAGGGTGGTGACAAGTGGGAAAGATTAGACCCCCAACTGAACCACCACCACCAACCAGAAGGTTCAGTGCAGAGTGTAACCAGGATGAAGGGCAGGTTGTACAGGGGAAGGACGGGGAGATCGGAGAAGGCGAAGATTTTGATGAAGGTGCTCAAGATCACGAGGAGTTTCGATTCTGCGAATAGGGAGAAACGAGTTTCCCATTTGCCGGATCAGCTTCCCAAATCCGTTTCCCCCCCCCCAACCCCGCTCCGTCACCCCCTTCCGAGGCTCGGAAAGGGTCTTGGCGCCTGCGGGGACAGTTGGGAGCACAGCCGATACAAATTGGTCAGAGCTCCCACACGGACTTTCCACCTTCATCTCCCCACATCCTGAGACTTCCTGTCTCGGAGGTCGTGACCCCTGAATTTAAGATCACGACCACATCCCCACTTTGGAAAACTCTGGTTTTGACAGGGGGTGGAGGTGGGTGGGATTTAGAGACCAGAGTGTGACAGATGGGGTGAGATCTGGTGCAAGGACATCAGGGGTTGAGGGGGTGCGGGATGAAGAAAATTCCTTCACTTAGTGAGCCGGTGCAGTCTGGGATGCGCAGCCTGAAAGGGAAGGCAGATTTAAAAGGAGCTTCCAAACTGAAAACAGACGAGCGTTTGAAAAGGAAAAATTGACCAAGCAGTTGGACTGCCAGGATTGCCCTTTCAGAGGGTCAGCAGAGGCACAATGGGCCAAACGGCCTGCTTTCAGTGATGACCGTTCAGTTTAATTCACCGCATGTCCTCACAGTGTGAAGGCTTGCTCCTCGGTATGACCTGTCCTGCCATGGATGGGGCTCTCAGTAACTCGGGATATGGGGAGGGAAATGGCCTGGACCAGCTAACTCGCAATGGGCTCTGGGATTGATCGCCGAAGACAGTAGGTGTTGGGGGAGAGGGGAGGGAGTGTACAGGGACGAGGAGAGGCAGCTTCTGCTGTGGGGGATCTCTGCTCTAGTGCCGCATGAGTCAGATAAGCCGCTGAGAGCCAGGGGAGAGACTGCGAGAGAGGTGGAATTTAGATGGTTGACTGCTGGAATCTGGGAGGCTGGTGGAGAGCAGTACCTCTGGAATGGGACCTCTACTCGAGTAGAAACCCCCTCCTTGGCACAGAGGGAAGGGGACAAGTGGCTAGCTCTCAGTGACCGTGTGAAATGCAGTTCTGTCCCGCATTATAAAAACGTCTCTCTACTCCTTTAGGGTCTGGAAGCTCATAAATACAGGAACACCTGGGACTGTGCTTTCAAAATAATGAAGTATGAAGGTCCTTTGGCGTAAGTACAGTACCATAATTTTTTTGTTGTTGGCTTTTGTCTTTGAAAAAATGCTGGTAATTGTGGCTCAATGGGCAAGCACACCTCAACCTTTTGAATTTAAAAGGTTGAGAGTTCAAATCTCAATCCAGGTCCTGAACGTGGGAAAAAAAACGACGTTCGAGGCTGCCCCTCAGGTGCAGTACCAAGGGAGTACGTACAACATAGAACAGTAGAGGTCCTTCGGCTCATAATGTTGTGCCGACCTACTACCCTACTAAGATCAAGCTACCCTGCATATCCTACATTTTACTATCCTCCATGTGCCTATCCAAGAGTTGCTTAAAAATCTCTAAAGTATCTGAATCCACTACCACGGCTGGTAGCGCATTCTACGTACCCACCACTGCGCTGTTGGAGACCTTCCCTTTCAGATAAAGCGTTATGCCACGGCCTGTTTTTAAAAAAAGAGCCACTCCCGCAAGCCTCAAGGAGATTTCCCCCGGGGTCCATGTTCATCCCTCAGCCAATGGGTGCTGTGAGAAATTAAGTGGATCACTTGGTGTGATCTCATGGCAGTTAGTTGGATCTTCTTGTGAACGCGCTGTCTGCAGGCAACGCCAGCCCAGCTTACTGATGGCTAATGGGGACAGCCTGGGTTTCGTGGTCAGTGCTGAGGTAACTAGCCT
>NW_025976200.1:0-7551 GCF_021869965.1 Rhincodon typus | reverse complement strand
TTATTCGATTGAGAGAAGCATTTCAGAAGTCAAAAATCTCAACTTCATCAAACGACTTAATTATTGATGCTGTTTCGACTAACACACTTATTTCACTCAGGTAATCAGATCGGGAGACAAATGTTTCAACTTCACCAAATGAATTAGTTTTTGATGTTGTTTTGAATGACATGTTGACTTCTTTGAGATAAGCACATCAGAAGATCAAAATCTCAACCTCACCAAATGACTCAACTTTTGATGCTGCTTTGACTTACATGCTTATTTCACTCGGACAAGACCTTCAGAAGACCAATCTCTCACTTCACCAAATGAGTTAGTTTTTGATGTTGGTTTGAATGATATGCTTATTTCATGAGGCAAGCACTTCAGAAGATCAAAACCTCAACTTCACCAAGTGACTCAACTTTTGATGTTGTTTTGACTAACGTGCTTATTTCAGGGAGATAAGCATATCGGAAGAACAAAATCTCAATTTCACCAAGACACTCAACTTTTGCTGCTGGTTTGACTAAAATGCTTATTTCAGCGAGATAAGCATATAAGAAGACTAATATCTCAACTTCATCAAAGGACCTACCTTTTGATGCTGATTTGACTAAAATGTTTATTCCACTGAGATAAGCACTTCAGAAGACCAAAATCTGTAATTCACCAAATGACTCAAGTTTTGATGTTGGTTTGACACAATGCTTATTTCAGCGATTTAAGCATTTCAGAGTCTAAAATCTCAACTTCACCAAATGACTCAACTTTTGAGGCTGGTTGGAATAAAATGCCTATTTCAGCGAGTTAAGCTCTGCAGTAGACCAAAATCTGAATTTAACCAAATGACTCAAGTTTTGATGTTGGTTTGACTAACATGATTATTTGAGTGACATAAGCACTTCAGTCGTCAAAAATCTCAACTTCACCAGATGACCTAACTTTTGATGCTGTTTTAAGTAAAATGCTTATTTCAGCGAGTTAAGCACTTCAGAATTTCAAAATATCACCTTCCCCAAATGACTCAACTTTTGATGTTGTTTTGACTAACGTGCTCATTTCAGCGAGATAAGAATTTCAGAAGATCAAAATCTCAACTTCCCCAAATGACTCAGCTTTTGATGTTGTTTTGACGAAGGTGCTTAATTCAGCGAGATCAGCATATCAGAAGTCTAAAATCTCAACTTCAACAAAGGATGTAACTTTTAATGCTGATTTGATTAAAATGCTTATTTCAGTGAGTGAACACTTCAGAAGTCAAAAATCCCAACTTCACCACATGACTTAATTTTTCATGCTGTTTTGACTAACGTGCTTATTTCAGTGAGATAAGCACTTCAGAAAACCAAAATCTGAGCTTCACAAAATGACTCATGTTTTGATGTTGGTTTGACGAACATGATTATTTGAGGGAGACAAGCACTTCAGAAGTCAAAAATCTCAACTTCACCAACTGATTTAATATTTGATGCTGTTTTGACGAACATGCTTAATTCACTCAGATAAGCACTTCAGAAGACCAATGTCTAACTTCCACAAATGAGTTAGTTTTTGATGTTGATTTGAATGACATGCTTATTTCAGAAGGTAAGCACTTCAGAAGATCAAAATCTCACCTTCACCAAATGACTCAAATTTTGATGTTGTTTTGACTAACATGCTTATTTCAGCGAGTTAAGCAATTCAGAAGGCGAAGCTTCAACTTCACCAAATGACACAACTTTTGATGCTGGTTGGCTTCATATGCTCATTTCAGCAAGTTCAGCTCTTCAGAACAACAAAACCTGAACTTCACCAAATGACTGTAGTTTTCATGGTGGTTTGACTAACATGCTTATTTGATTGAGAGAATCATTTCAGAAGTCAAAAGACTCAACTTCACCAAATGACTCAACTTTTGATGTTATTTTGACGAAGGTGTTTAATTATGCCAGATAAGCATATCAGAAGACTAAAATCTCAACTTCACCAAAGGACCTAACTTTTGATGCTGATTTGACTAAAATGCTTATTTCAGTGAGATAAGCATTTCGGAAATCAAAAATCCCAGCTTCACTACATGAATTAAATGTTGATGCTGTTTTGACTGACGTGCTTATTTCACTCAGATAAGCACTTCAGAACACCAAAACCTGAACTTCACCAAATGACTGTAGTTTTGATGATGGTGTGACTAACATGCTTATTCGATTGAGAGAAGCATTTCAGAAGTCAAAAATCTCAACTTCACCAAATAACTCAATTTTTGATGTTGCTTTGACGAACATGCTTATTTCAACGAGTTGAGCACTTCAGAGGCTAAAATCTGAACTTCACCAAATGACGTAACTTTTGATGCTGGTTTGAAAAAAATGCTTATTTCAGCGAGTAAAGCTCTTCAGTAGACAAAAATCTGAACTTCACCAAATGACTCAAGTTTTGATGTTGGTTTGACTAACATGTTTGTTTCAGGGAGATAAGCCCTTCAGAAATCAAAAACTTCAATTTCACCAATTGACTCAAAATCCGATGTTGTTGCGACGAACGTGCTTATTTCAGCGAGATAAGCATATCAGAAGACTAAAATCTCACCTTCAACAGATGACCTAATTTATGATGCTGTTTAAATTAAAACGCTTATTTCAACGAGTTAAGCACTTCAGAAGATCAAAATCTCAACTTCCCCAAATGTCTCGACTTTTGTTGTTGTTTTGACCAACGTGCTTAATTCAGCGAGAAAAGCATATCAGAAGAATAAAATCTCAACTTCACCAAAGGACCTAACTGTAACAATATGTGTTAGAGTTCATTTAAAGGGGTCTATGTATTTGATCGTATAATTTCAGGGGGCTCTGTTGTTGAAGTTTGTTTAAATAGGACTCTGTGTTTCAGGGGTTATTTGCAGTAAGGTCTGCGTTTTCCGGTTATTGAAAGGGGTCTCTGTGTTTGAGGGTCTCTGTGCAGTCGGCTTCGTGTTTGAGGGCCAGGAGTACGGCTGAAGCTGGGTTCGGTTTGGGCCTGAGGCTATGGTTAGTGTAGGATGAGCCTAGCGTTCGGGCTCATGCTTATGGTTTGGGTTAGGCTTAGGGCTGAATTTAGTCTTCGGGCTTACACGAGGGTTAGCGTTAGGGCTGAATCTAGGGTTAACGTTAGGGATATTTCTGAGAGTAGGGAGAAAGAAAGCAGGTTCGCATACCCATAGCCGGAGGGAGAGCACCTGCATATTCGAGAGGAGACTTGGGATGTATTGTAAACTTAACAGGTCAAATAGTATTACAGATTCATATGATCCCAGTACCAGGAGGCACTGCCACAGAACTGACCCGCTAACAATGAGGAATTTGCCTGGTTCAGGCAAGTATTGAAGCACTGTCAGAGGAACAGAACTGCTGGAGTGCATTATAATCAGAGAGACAATACTGAGGGAGCGCCTCATTGTAAGAGTGTCAGAACTCAGGAAGTGCCTCACATTTATAGGGTCTCTAATGAGGTAATGCAGCAGTACCAGAGGGTCAGAACTGTTGGGGTGCATTATTGTGAGACGGTCAATACTGAGGTAGTGTCTTATTCTCAAGGGGTTAGACTTGTGGGAGTGCCACACGATTGCATCTCTGTGACAATGACAGACTGAGGCACTCCCTCACTGTCAGATAGTCAGTACTGCCAGAGCTTCAGTACTGAAGCAGTGCCTCATTGTCAAATGGTCCACACTGAGGTATTGCAGCAGTGTCCGTGGGTCAGAACTGTGGGATTGTATCAGTCACAGGGTCAAGACTGAGGCTGAGCCTTATTCTAAATTCTTATTGGGGGAGTTCTACAGAACTAAATTACATAAATTTTAAAAATGAGGCATCGGCTGAATGTGATCCTCTGACAATTGTGCACTCCTTCAGTACTGACACTACAACATAGAAGGACAGCCTCAAGCGGACCCTCTGACAATGAGGCATTCTCTCAGACCAACAATCTTTAATTTTAAACTAATCTGTAATACTATTTGACCTGTCAAGTTTACAATACATCCTGAGTCTCCTGGAGAATACGCAGTTGCTCTTCCTCTGGTTCTGTCTCTGGGTATGCGAAGTTGCTTTCTTTCTCCCTGCCCAAAAAATAACCCTACCCCAAACCTTAACCCGAGATTCAGCCCTAACGCTAACCCTTGCGTAAGCTCTGAGCCTAACCTCAGGCCAAACCCTAACCCTAACCTTCGCCTCAGGCCTAACGCAAACTATTACCATCAGGTCCAGCGCTGACCCTAACCTCACCTCTAACGCGAGCCTCAGGCCTGCACAAAAGCCCTCAAAAACCGAGCCCCCTGTAAATATATCCTCTGAAACCCATTCCAATAACCCCAAAAACACAGAGCCCCATTTAAACTAATATCAAAAACAAAGTCCCTGGTAATTATACAATCAAATACACGGACCCCTTTAAACACACATCACCCAGGAAATAGAAGGTAAAACAAAGGGCTCCGTCTAAATAAATTCGTAAACACTGAGCACCTGTAATTACAGCCCACACTCAGCCCACCTGTAAATTATCCATAAGACAGGGCCCCTTCCAAATAGATAGATAGACGTACCGATAAATAACAGTTCCCGATAAATAAACCCGAAGACAGAGACGCCTTTCAGAACCTGTAAAATCTGGATCACTGTGAATAATCCCTAAAGCACAGAGCATCGTGTACAGATACCCTCAAACACATACATCCCTGTAAAAGAACTCTGAAACACACAGCCTCCTGTGTATATTCTCCGACGCAGAGTCTCATTTGAAAAAATACAAATAACAGAGCCCCCTGTAAATACACTATTAAAATCAGAGACACCTTTCTATCTAACCGAAGAAAGGTCCCTCAGGAAATAAAGTGTAAAAGACACAGCCCCCAGTAATAAAACATAAAAGAACGAGTCCCCTCTAAGTAAATTGTAAAATGTAGAGCTCCCAGTAAATAAACCCTGAAACAGTACCCCCTGCAAATCCTTCCTAAAACTAAGCCTCCTGCAATTAAACTCTCAGAGGCGAACCTAAAACACAGAGCCTCCAATCAATAAAGCCTAAAACACAAGCCCACTTTAAATAAAAACGAAATAAGACTGCCCCCAGTACAGCACGGCGAATTGCTCGGATGGAGATATTACAGCATAGTCTGAGGCAATGCCTCTTTGACAAAGAGTCAGTAATGGGGAGGTGTCATGTCATCTGATGGTCATTGTTGAGATAGCGCCTCATTGTACTCGGGTCAGGATTGAGGGAGCGCCTCATTGTCAGTGTTTCAGGACTGAGGGAGCGCCTCATTGCACGAGGGTAAGGACTGAGGGAGCGCCTCATTGTCAGCGTCCAGGGCTGAGGGAGCGCTTAATTGTCAGCGGGTCAGAACTGAGGGAGCGCCTCATTGTCAGCGGGTCCGGACTCGGGGAGCGCCTCATGGTCAGCGGGTCAGGACTGGGGGAGCGCCTCATTGTCAGCGGGTCATGACTGAGGGAGTGCCTCAATGGACTAGGGTGAGGATTGAGGGAGCGCCTCATTGTCAGCGGGTCAGGACTGAGGGAGAGCCTCATTGTCACTGTTTCAGGAATGAGGGAGCGCCTCATTGTACTACGGTAAGTACTGAGGGAGCGCCTCATTGTCAGCGGGTCAGGAGTGAGGTGGCGCCTCATTGTCAGCGTCCAGGGCTGAGGGAGCGCTAAATTGTCAGCGGGTCAGAACTGAGGGAGCGCCTCGTTGTCAGCGGGTCCGGACTGGGGGAGCGCCTCATGGTCAGCGGGTCATGACTGAGGGAGAGCCTCATTGTACTAGGGTCAGGAGTGAGGGAGCGCTTCATTATCAGCGGGTCAGGACTGAGGAAGCGCCTCATTGTCAGCGGGACAGGACTCGGGGAGCGCCTCATTGTCAGCGGGTCATGACTGAGGGAGCGCCTCAATGTGCAAGGGTGAGGATTGAGGGAGCGCCTCATTGTCAGCGGGTCAGGACTCAGGGAAAGCCTCATTGTCACTGTTTCAGGAATGAGGGAGCGCCTCATTGTACCAGGGTCAGGACTGGGGGAGCACCTCATTGTCAGCGGGGTCAGGACTGGGGGAGCTCCTCATTGTCAGCGAGTCAGGACTGAGGGAGCACCTCATTGTCAGCGGGTCAGGACTGAGCTATTTGAAGTAGTGCAATGAAGTGTGTGGGTCCTTTTATTCTTTTTAAGTTAGAGAATGCCAGAAAGATTATCAACCCAAATGATTTGACTGGGTTGGGAATTACTTAATGACAGCAGAAAGTTTCGTCGCCTGATTACCGCGGCTGGCTCTTGAGATTTCACCATTGCCGATTTACTCATCCTTTCATTCAATTTCACGGAAGCGCTATTTTGAGAGGAGCTTTCTTAAAGGGAACGCGGACCCTATTCAATATGCATCTAACAGAGACGTGGTAACGCCAAAAACTTGTTTGATGTCCCGCAAGATATTCAACTCCTGGGAGACGTTAGTTGAGGGCTGATTAACATTATAATTTTTCATATTTTCGGGTGACACGATGGATGGGATCGTATTGTTCTGAACAGATTTGAAAATTAACACATACTCAGGGATTGACTCGAATGTGGACACAAGTTTGGACACTGTTAGCAACAAGTGTTCAAACTGTGAAAATGTAGTAATGGGGGGCAAGGAACATTTTAATTTCGTCTCCCTGTATTAGTGAAAAGTACGGTAAGATGTCAGTTTTATGAATGAATGAATGAAATGCGGTAATAGTAAACAAAGTCCGCGAATGAGTGGTCAGTAAAGTTATGAATGAATGAGAGCGCGAAAGTGGTCATATGGAGCGCCTGTGGGTGCATTGGTAAAGAGAATCTTGAGTACAACAGTAAAGAGGCTTATGATATCGTGTCACACAAAAACCACAGAAAAGGATATTTTACGGCGATTGACTCTGTATTACTAAAGACACGCCAGCCAGACTCCGGAAGCCTTGTTAAGTGCTAACCTATATGAGTAAACAGGGCAGACCACAGGATATTCAGGGGCAAAGGTTATAAGATAAGCAAGTGACCACATGAGCGAACGGCTAACGCGTGTTTGAATCCGACTGGTAAATATGTGATACACAACCATTTGATCTAACTGACTGCCCAGTTAATTGAAAACCGAAGGAACTGCAGATGTTGTAATTCAGGAACAAAAACAAAATTGGAAAAGCTTAACAAGTCTGGCAGCATTTGTGAAGGCAAAAACAGTTAACGTTTAGATTTGTGTACAGGGTACTCTGTGTTTTGGATTATTTACAGGCGCTTAGGGTTTTAGGGTTTCCTTACAGAGGTCTCTGTGTTTTATTGAATCAGAGATAGTAGGAACTGCAGATGCTGGAGAATCTGAGACAACAAGGTACAGAGCTAGATGAACACAGAAGGCCAAGCAGCATCATAGGAGCAAAAAGGCTGACGTTTCGGGCACAGACCCTTCATCAGAAATGGAGGAGGGGAAGGGGGTTCTGAAATAAATAGGGAGAGACGGGGAGGAGGTTAGAAGATGGATAGAGGAGAAGATAGGTGGAGAGGAAACAGACAGGTCGAAGAGCCGGGGATGGAGCCAG
>NW_025976199.1:0-7551 GCF_021869965.1 Rhincodon typus | reverse complement strand
AGGAACTGCAGATGCTTATCAGAGATAGTAGGAACTGCAGATGCTATTTTTTTTTTCTGATGAAGGGTCTAGGCCCGAAACATCAGCCTTCCTGCTCCTATGATGCTGCTTGGCCTGCTGTGTTCATTCAGCTCTACACCTTGTTATCTTATATAAGGCATGGACTCTTTTATGTATTCCAAAACGAAATATAATTCTGCACTTACCAAACTTAAGCTGGATCTAAATTGTATTTATATTAGAATCTGAATTGCTGCATTTTTCTTAATTATTCCATTGTTCAGTGGTTTCAGCATATATCGACAAAAAAAGAAAGAATTTCCAAATATTAGCCATAGTGACATCTTTGTTAATAATTAAAACTTTAAACCCGAAAGAAAAGACATTGAACTCAATGTTTCAGAATATATTTGTCTTCTGCTACTTTTTTTCTTTTCCTAGTGTTGACCAACATGCTGGGGGAGAAAGCTGTTCTATTGTGTTCTATGTAGTTTCACAAAAACTTGCAATGCAACAAAGTTAGTTAAATTAACTAAACTTTATAGATATACAGAATGAACAGCCTTATAGAGGGTAGAGGCACTTATAAGAGCAATTTCATTGTGCATGTAGAGCATCAAAAATTGTTTATGATTTCAATTTTCTGCCATCTATACAAACTACTTGGTTGAAGGAATAAAGAATTATGTTTCCACGTTTGCAGGTGCAACTAAGTTGGGAGGGATTTTAAATTGTAAAGTTGAGAATGGGCAGTTTCAATGGGACATATCTGTAAGTGGCTAAAGTGGTAGCAAATAAGATTCATTGCACATACATATGAGGTCAACCACTTTATTTCCAGGAATGACAACTCAATTTTCTTTTATGTTTGAAGACTTCAAAATGTAGAGTAGCAAATGACTTTTGGTGCATTGCTATACAAATCACCAGAAGATGCAAAAAGATTCAAATATAATCAAAAAGTTAATGAAGAGCAGAATCTTCCTGGTAGCAGTAAGGTTATTGTTGGTGATAATTATGTTTGATGGTGCAATAGCTGGAATGATGCTATCAATCACGTGGCCAACCAATTAGATATGCATGAGTGAGGAGTATGGCAAATCTTGTGGAAACGGCATGCTGTAAGTTAACATTCCCGTGCTACCTCGTTAGATGGTATATCCAGGTGCCATATTTAATGGACATCTGGCATGCGTTCCCTTGCTGCATATCACCGTAAAACCTTTTCCTTTTTGTCTGGTTAATTCACAACACTGATGTGGCTGAGAAGGCAAAGGGTGGCTCCACAGTTCATTGATGCCTCTTGGCAGCTTTTTCTCGAGGCTATCTGGAAAAGGTGCGAGACATTGTTTCCCAGGGATAACAGCAGAAAACTTCCTTGTCTGACCTAAGTAGCTTGGATGGAACCTGCAGCACAGATTGGAGGCTAGGAAACCCAAGTAGTATCTAGGTCCAGTGCAGGATAGCATGAATGACCGGCTGCACTCTGCAAGGGCAAGCAACACTGTGTAGTCAGTGTGACGTACTCATAAGCACATTGTGCAATGTAAATGTGTAAGTGTTACAGGATCTTATACAGGCACTTGGATAGCAGGCCTCCACATCAGATGGACATGTGGACTAAATGTATGGGAGCTATTTCAAACTGTGCATGTTGTAATATTTGCAGGACAGTGTGGGTATTAAACCATACTGAGGAGAACTCAAGAACTGCCATAAAATTGCGATCCAACATTGACAATGTTGTTCTGTCTGGCTGCAAGAGAAAGCTGTTTATAATAGGTGGTCATGCAATATGATTCATGGAGCTGTCCAGATAGAAATCCTAAGCCTTTGCTGCTGAGTACCATGACCAATTTTGCAGTGATGGAAAAACTGGAATCTCTCTGCAATACAGTGAGGTTCCTTCAGTCAGCTGTTAACAAAGAGATAACTGAGAGAACGCGTAAATTAAGAAATAAAACATGCTGGTCAACTTACAGAAGTCAATAGCAAGCCACTGCAACATTTTGCCCATAGCTAGTGCCAGAGTATTAACTGCCATTCCATGTGCCTGTGCCATCTTTAAAAGCCCATTGTGCACTTGGGCAAACACTGTCAGTCTGGAGCTGCCCTGCATGGGGTCTGATGTTTGCCTGAGAAAGAAAGAAATGGGCATCCTGTTTTATTTTTTTGGTAGGGACCATGATGCTGGACAGAGTGGTAGAGATGTGGGACTTAAATGCCCCCAGGACCATCAGTGAAGGCCATGACCCCAGACCATGCCAACCCCTGTTCATCATTTGAGTTATTTAATTCTGGCTTTGCTTTTGCCATAGTGAAGAGAACATTCTGGTTAAACCTACAACATCTTATGTGGCTATGAATGTGGATCAGTACCTCTTCTGATCCTCCATGATCACTTTGCCACAATAAACACAATTAAATATTCTAGTTTTCATCAAGAGATGTTATGATGCTCCAGGTAGACTCAAAATGAGTTAGCTCTTTGAGAATGAGTGAAGAGCCTGGAGACGCAGCCTGGACACAGTCCAGTCCTTGAGAGTGCAGTGAATTTATTGCAGCATCACAATGAATGTTGCTTGTGCGGTCTGAGTTGCAGCATTGAAATTCAGAAGCATCCTGTCATTGGGCCGAAGCTGTGCTATGAGTTTTCTTAAAGGCTGGCATATATTGGATGCCAATATCTGTGGACTGTGGTGCACTTAGCCAGTGATCTGTGGTGGACATGGCCAGTATTCCTGGTGTATGCCTTGGGAAGTTGGTGCTTGGTGGCCAAGTGGTTGAGGTAAATGCAGGACTGAGAGTGAGGAGGAAATCACAAAAGTAATGTGTGACAATACCACAAATAGGAAGAGAAATTTGAAGTTACCATGTCAAGGGACACTGTGACAGGGGATCGTAGAAGAACTGGATGAGGGCCATTAATTTAACTACACAGTTGACAGAAAACAATGAAGCAGACTGTGAAACCTTGTGTGGGTAGAAGTTTGTGGTAGTTTGATGTGGGCAGTTATAGCTAGCAGGGTGTGAAGGCATGGTCAATAAATTTGATGGCAGAAAGGAAAGAATAGGCCAGAGATATAGCATAACTAAAATAGTATTAGTGATGGTGCAATTGGGGAAAAAAGCTAAACTCACAGAAGTTCCAGATGCCAAGGTTCAGAATTCCATGACTCTGTTGGAGATGACAGTCCACTGACTGTTGACAGAACTAATGGCTAACAGGATTATACTGAGAGAAGCAGAAGAGTATCATCTCAGACTTTCCAAAAATCAGTTTGAGTAAATGTTGGCTCATGCAGATTTGAGCAATTTGAGACCGTGCGAACAACGTTGTATCAATGAAGGAGGGAGCCAAGTAAAACTGGGTATCATCAATATGCATTTGAAAGCTGACACCATGTATTCTATAACGTTGCCAAGACAACATTAGATAGAGGAGAAAGGAGTAATAATTGATCCCTTAGGCACTTTGGAGGTGATCATGTGTGCTGTAGAAGATGGGCAATCTTTGACAACAATGTAATGTTTCCTTTGAGTTAGGTAAGAACAGAAGCAGAGTAGAAAAATACCTTGGAGGAAGATGGAATACCTTGATGAAAACTAGAATATTTAACCGTGTTTATTGTGGCAAAGTGATGGTGTAAAAAGAGGTACTGATCCACATTCATAGCCACATAAGATGTTGTAGGTTTAACCAGAGTGTTCTCTTCACTGTGACAAAAGCAAAGCCTGAATGAAATAACTCAAACAATGAACAGAGACAAAATGGTAAATTTTGAAAGATAGTATATTTCAGGACTTCGGTTAGAAGTAGATTGAAAAGCCTGGAGGGATTTAGAATGGGGTTCTTGAGGAGTGGAGTGATAACTATGATTTTGAAGGAGCTACATGTAACAGTTCTGGAGGAGAATAAATATGTAGTAATATCAGCAGGAACTGAGGAAAGGAAATGAGGCAATTAGGTGTTTAGTGGGAGGTGTTTGAGGAAACACATCCTCATTAATGAGATTAATGTTAATTGTTGTCACCTAGAAACAATTTGTTCACTAGATATTTTTTAATACATTTACGGGATGAGGGCATTGTCAGCTTGGCCAGCATTTATTGCCCATCCCTAATTGCCCAGAGGACAGTTAAGAGCCAATTACATTGCTGTCAGTCTGAGTCACATGTGGGCCAGACCAGGTAAGGGTGGCAGTTTTCTTCCCTAAAAGACATTAGTGAACCAGATGGGCTTTTCCAACAATGGATTCATGGTCATTATTAGACTTTTAATTTCAGATCTTTTATCACATTCAAATTTTACAATCTGCTGTGTCAGGATTCAATCCTGGGTCTCCAGAACATTACCTAGGTCTCTTAATTAATAGTCCAGCGGTATTACCACCAGGCCATCACCTCCCCATCTCAGCATGATCTCCAGGACTCCACTCGCAAAGTGGGGCACTGAGTTCTCCCTGTCTACCACGTTAGGAGCTGTGTGACCAGTTCAAGACTGACAGTGTATGGGTGCACAACATGCATTTAAAGATGGTGCAGACACAACAGCCAGCAAACTTCATGATAGCCGCTGAATAGTGAGTTGTTCTGGGAAATGTATAACGTAAGATGTGACTGGAATTGGTCTTGAGCGGCACCATATGGACTGGGTAGGTAGTAAATGAGGTGAGTTTAGTAAGATATGGTGAGAAAACCCACAATACTTTGCAGAGGGAATTCCTCCACCAAACTCTATTACTTATATTGTCTGGAAAAGTGAGAAACTGTATTCATCTGTCCAGACATAGAGAAGCTATTTGGGAGGGTGTCTGAGGAGGACAACCAGCTAGTTTTTGAAAACATTCTTAATGCACTATTTCAAAGTTGGTCACACCGGTAATTCTTTCATGTCTTATTTTAAAATGCTATCAGATACAAGTTGCTGTTTCCTATTGGTGCCAAAGTATTTTATTTCTGACTTAGGTGAAGAAAAATCTTGGCTTAGAAATCTGGAGCTAATACAATATCGGCCTGAGAGAGAATTTAAAAGCCTAAAATTTGGAAAGCTGTTCTAACTCATTGGGGAGAATTTTCTCATTGGTTTTTGGAGCCTGTTAGGTGGGATTCCCCAGTCTGTACATGCTGGGAGCCAAACAGGGCATTTAAGTCCTTTCTACTGGTGTCCCTCTCTGGCCTCCTAGACTGGCACAGGGATCATCCTCCTTTAAGTCAGCTGGCAGGTAACTCCACCACCACCAAAATGGCAGCAGTAACTCAAATGTGCTCTAATTAGGACATTAAGTACACAATTTGGTTGTTTGCTACTTTGCAACAGGCAATTAACTCACCTGCTGGCCCTCCCTTGGAAAATATTCCCTCTAGCAGGAATGTGTAGAAAGTCTACTCTGTCATCGTTTCCTGTCCTCTCCACCTTCACCCCGCTATCCTGGGGTCAGGAAAAAGTTTGCCCATGGTTTCAAAAGCTTCATTGGAGTAATAGAAGTAAATAATCACTGCTCTTTACTCTGCTTCATGATTATTTTTCATAATGCAGTATGGAAACAAAGTGGTCTCGTTATGCTCAGCCAGAGCCCAATTTGAGGATTCTGAAAAAAGTCTGAATTGTTTTGAACATTAACATTTTCAATTCTTTTTTAAATCTCTATGCAATTCAGTAATTGTATTTTTGATTAGTGACTGTATCTCTTTTGTTACTATGTAAGGATGAAAGGAAAGTAAAACCATTTCGCTGTGAATTTTGGTCTAAATGACATGGCCTGACAACATGTCTTTTTTCATCCTCAGAGTAAGGAGTGATGCATGTTGGAATATGCAATATTTCATGTGAAATATTGTAGTTAAAGTGTTGGCCTCAACTTAGCGACACATTATATCCATTCATTGCATGAATAGGGCATATATTTCAAATCAAAAAAAGTGCAAGTGCGTGGAAAACGAAACCCTGCTGTGAATATGAATAATGACGCGAAAGAAAGTGCAAATTGTAATATTCAGTGCTATATAATGGGAATACAGCAGAGGAACATAATACTTCTCCATTGATTTAAGAATTGCATCAAACTTTATTCACAGTTATACTCTTCATGCTGCTTTGTTGGCAAGAATTGGGCAGGCAGACTCTATGCAAGAAATACAGTGAGGTTGAAACAATTTCTTAATTTCCTCCGCATTGCTATACAATCATCATGAAACTAATTTTTTGACAAGTAAAATGCAGCAATTTCTCATGTGTACTTCCCTATATCTCATATGATTTATCTCATTTGACATATCTCAAAAGTCAAATACACATCGGTGAAACACAGAAACAAAAAGGATACAATCACAGTGAGGTGTTCAACAGATAATTCTCCCAAAATTTCTAAGGCTTATGTTCCTACCAAGGTGCCAGTGTCTGAGCAGGTGTGGGGTGCAGGAGGCAGCCATGCCAATGTTTCATGTGAGATCTTGTTAGTCTCATCCTCAGAGATCGAGGAGGTGGCTTCTGGAGGAGTCAACCATTTCCCCAAGGAGATGATAGACATTCCAGAAAACTGAGAGAGAGAGAGAGAGACAATATGTCACAACCAATAGTTATAAGTGATGTTCAATAAGTGACACTGACAATGGCATGAAAGTGGGATTGCAATGGAATGAAGAATGGTACTTGCACGGTTGGTGGGTCATGAATACCTTGTCATCCTCACAGCAGTGGTCCCAATATTCTCCTTCGAGGTCCAGGATTCACTCCTTATAAGGGTGAGGAGTTGTATTGTTGGGCGCCCCGCCACCTGTGCAGGCCGTTACAGCTGTTTTGTGGAATAAGACAAAGGGAAGGCCTGAAGTGAAAGTGGGAGCTCAGCTGAGGTGAGGTGGCCTGGGTTAGTGAAGGAGGCAGCACAGGGACCATATTGGTAGTGTGGAATGTTGGGGGTGGTGGTGAGAGCAGGCAAAGTAAGGTGATACAGGCAATAGTAAGATGGCAGAGGATGAGCCTTAGTTAGAGATGAGTGCAGTAGCAGTGATAATGAGTGAGGTGGTGGAGAAAAGATTGTGGCATTGATCTTCTTATAGCACTTTGTTGAGATGTCACTGACCTGGGTGGTGACTTTGGACTAGGCTTCCAGCGTCTGGAAATGCTGCATCGTCTACATGTCCTCTGAGAAGAGGACTCATTTCCTTGCACTTCGACAAGGACATCCAGTTCCTGTCAGAGAATTGCATCACCATCATTCCCTTCTCTAGCATGTTTAGAAACTGACCTTGACCTAGCAGGGCAGCCTTAGAATACCACTGCTCATTCAGGTGCACTACAGGCTTTTAAATATGGTGGGGGCATAAGAAATGCTGGTCTTTTGGTGAACAACTGGTGAGTGGTGAGACCATAAGACAAAGGAGCAGATTTAGGCCATTTGGCCCATTGAGTCTGCTCCGACATTCGATTGTGGCTGATATGTTTCTCAACCCCATCCTCCTGTCTTCTCCCTGTAACCCTTGATCCCCTTATTAATCAAGAACCTATCTATGTCTGTCTTATATACACTCAATGACTTGACCTCCACAGCC
>NW_025976198.1:0-7552 GCF_021869965.1 Rhincodon typus | reverse complement strand
GGGCTGCAGGGTTCCCAAGCGGAATATGAGTTGCTGTTCCTGCAACCAAAATAATTCATTGGTTTTAAAAATACAAAAAGTGCTATGCAAATTCACGCTCATGCTTTCTTTTCTCCTGTCAAAAATAGAAATTAGGACATGCTAAGATCAGGATAGTAGAAAATTGTCCCTTTTTTAAATTCTGGAATTAACTTCAGAAGGGTGGCACGGTGGCTCAGTGGTTAGCACTGCTGCCTCACAGTACCAGTGACCCGGGTTCGATTCCATCCTCGGGTAACTGTCTGGAGTTTGCACGTTCTCCCTGTGTCTGTGTGGGTTTCCTCTGGGTGCCCTGGTTCCTCCCACAGTCCAACGATGTGCAAGTTAAGTGGATTGGACATGATAAATTCCCCTTAGTGTGCAGGCTAGGTGGATTAGCCCTAGGAAATAGTGGATTACAGGGATAGGGTGGGGGTTGTGGGTCTGAGTGGGATGATGCTTGGTGGGCTGAATGGCCAGCTTCCATGCAGTAGTGATTCTATTATGATCTATGCTTCTAACTTGTTGGTTAGCGATATTGAATACAAATGGAGTCAATTCAATCTGTAAGTAGAATATTTTAAATCTGATTTGGTAGGTATGCCCTGAACTGCTGGATAAAGTACGTTATACTTCAATGTCTAGAGTCTAAGATTTGACTAGGTGGCAGCAAATCATAATACAGTCATTGGTCCCCAGAGAGGACTGGCATAGGGGCACAGTGAAGCAGACAATATGAAGTTCAGATGCAGCATCTGTCATGCCACCCCTCATAAATACTTCCCATGAGGTCAAAATAATGGGTTACATTCAAGCAGTATTAACCACAAAGCAATAGTTTCTCATGAACCAAGTATTCTAAAATGTGTTGTGTAGGATAAGAATCCTAGCTATTTACAGCTTCATTGGCTAAGTGAACAATGTCTCCAAGATCTGGGTAATATTGCATGAAAAACTCACAGGGGGCCCATAATTGACAAGATTTATAGAATATTATTTCAGTATCTTCCTTCTCACAGCACTAGGCACACTAATGTGAGTTTCAGGAATGAACGTTGAATATGTATAGTGCAATGTGATATCTCCCTTAAACATACTTGATATTGAATTGCATCAACACCATTCACTATCTTTTCTTCTAGAGGAGCATCTGCTGAGCTTGCAATCCCTGGCGTGAAACTTTTTTTGTGTTGTTCATGACATCAATCATGAGTAATGTATCTGGATAGGGCTGATAACACATGATGTAATTGGCAGAGGAGTTCAATAATTATCAGCACATTACTTGTGGGATTACTGCGAGAACAGGCTGTATTTACTCATGGCTAATTTATAATCAACATGACCAAATCAGAACAGCCGAACAAATGTCCATATTTGTTCACAAATTATTACTTATTTCCATCCTTTCTGCTGAGTACAATGGAATTCAATTTTAGCAATCATTGCTTATGCTGGCTTGAAATGATCAAATTGCACACACCCACCCCTGCCAAATTCAGGATCTGTGCGATTGCTTTAACTTCTGATGATAAATGGTACTTGATTGCACTGAGTAAATGATCAGTTTTGCAGCTATAATCAAGGTATCTTAGTTACACGTAAGAAAGAATTTTGCAATTCATTACGAGCATAGGCTGTGAAATTTTTCCTTGTACTAGACCAGATGCATTAAACCATTAACTGTGTGTTTCTGAAGCAAGTCAGGCATTGTCTAGTTAAAACCCAGAGCTGCTCACAGCCCAAGTCTGGATAATCTATCCCTCCAAAACCTCAATGCTCTATCCCTCCTTGTCTGCCTAAAGAAATGTATGTGCATTTGTATAGCACCTTGTATTGTTGTAACATTTCAATGCTCTTTAAAGCCGATGAAGTATTTTTGAAACATAGGTATTATGAAGACACTTCTGTGACTAATTTTATTTGACTTAGAATCCCTACAGTGCAGAAAGAGGCCATTCAGCCCATTGAATCTACACTGATCCTCCGAAGAGCTTCCCAGCCAGACCCACCCACCCTATCCTTGTAATCCACCTAACCTCCACCTACCTGGACACTACAGGACAATTTAACGTGGTTAATTCAGCTAACTGGCACGTCTTTCAACTGTGGAAGGAAACCAGAGCACCCGGCGGAAACCCACGCAGAGACGAGGAGAACATGAAAACTCCACGCAGCCAGTTACCCAAGGGTGAAATTGAACTCAATCCCTAGTGCTGTGAAGCAGCAATGCTAACCATTGAGCCAACCATTGCAAACTCCACACTTCCTCTCCACATCTTCAGATATGAGCTTCATCTGAAGAAATCAGCTGCAAACCATTTGAGTTGTCTATGTGTATGAGGACACCAGACAGAAAGCCATCTGAAACGCTTCAAATCTTCTTTTGTTTTTGTAGATTTGTAGAATCCCTACAGTGTGGAAACAGACACTTTGGCCCAACAAGTCCGCACTGAACCTCAGAGCATCCACCCAGACCCATCCCTCTATAACCCTCCTAATCTACACATGTCTGAACACTACAGATAATTTAGCATGGCCAATCCACCTAGCCTGCACATCTTTGGACTGTGGGACTAAACCGGAGCAGCCAGAGGAAACCCATGCAGGCACGGGGAGAATGTGCAAACTCCACACAGACCGTCACCTGAGACTGGAATCGAACCCGGGTCCCTGGCGCTGTGAGGCAGCAGTGCTAACCACTGTGCCACTGTGCTGCCCCATTTAAATTAATTCATGTGACATGGACATCGCTGGCTGCTTATCGTTTATTGCCTATTCTTATTCACCCTTCAGAAGGTGCCTTCTTGAATTGTCGCAATCCATGTGCGAGACCAGCAATGACAACAGTGAGGGAATTCCAGGATTTTGACCCAGCGAAACTGAAGGAGTGGTGATATATTTCCAAGTCAGGGTAGTGAATGGCTTGGGCCATGTTTCTGCTGCTGTTATCCAACTAGATGGACTTGGTTGTGGGTGTGGAAGGTGTTTCTGTGAGGATCTTTGGAGAATTTCTGCAGTGCACCTTGTAGATGGTACATGCTGCTACTGAGCATCAGTGGTGGGGTGACTGCATGTTTGCGGATGTGTTGCCACTCAAGTGGGCTGCTTCTGCCTAATATCAAGCCTCTTGAACATTGTTGGAGCGGCATCCATTCAGATAAGTGGGAAGTATTCCATCACCATCCCGACTTGTGTGTTGTAAATGATGGACAGGCTTTGGTGGGGGGTGGGGGGGTGGTGGTGTGGTGGTTAGGAGGTGAATTATTTGCCACAGTATTCTTAGCCCCTGATCTGCTCTTGTAGGTTCAGTAATTATAAGGTTGTTCCAGTTGATTTCTGGTCAATGGTAGCCCCAGGATGTTGATAGTGGGGATTTAGTGATGGTAATGCCACTGAATGTCAAGGACTGCTGGTTAGACTGTCTCTTATTAGAGATGGTCATTACCTGCCATTTGTGAAATGTGATGCTGCTTGCTACTTTTCAGGCCAAGCTTGAATATTGTCCAGGATTTGGTGCATTTGGACATGGACTGCTTCAGTATCTGAGGTGTTGTGAATTGAGGTGAACATTGTGCAATCATCAGTGATCATCTCCACCTCTGACCTTATGATGGATGTGCAGTGATTGTGACAAGGCCAGCCAAGTGGATGTATTAGAATGTGAGTTCCCTGATTGGGGCTGTAAACCTGGTCCAATCAGGGATCCCTGGCTGACAGATAAGAACAGGAGTGTCAAACATCCTGTTCACTCTGAAAGCTGGCTCTACGGGAGCTGGGTCAGTGTCAAGGACTTTCCACATGTAAATAAATGGTGATTTGGTGATGGGTTGCTGGCCTCTGTGGAGTTATTTTAAGACGGAAAGTCATTGATGAAGTAGTCGAAGATGATTAGGCCTAGGACACTCACCTTCAGAGGTGTCCTGGACCTGAGATGACTGACCTCCAACAACCACAACTGTCTTCCTATATGCCAGATATGACTCCAAACAGCAGAGATTTTGCCTCCTGACTCTGGTTTTGCTAGAGCTTTTTGATTTTTCATTCAGTCAAATGTGGCATTGATCTCAATGGTTATCGCTCTCACTTCACCATTGGAATTCAGGTCTTTTGCATGCATTTAAACCATGGCTGTAATGAGTTCAGGAGCTGTGCTGCCTTGGCAGAACCCAAACTGGGAGTAGCTGGTGCTACTAGATACCACTGCTGATAACACTTTCCATCACTTTACTAATGATTGAGAGCAGACTGATGGGGCAGTAAACTGGCATGTGGATTTGTCGTGTTTTTGTATGCCTTTATCCTTCAAAGATTAACAAGAAATTAGTCAACATATATTTACTTTCTAAAGTTAATTTCTGCAGAGAACACTTTTTTTAAAAATAATTCCTTTACCTAGTGTGTATGCAAAAGTGTGTGTTATGTTAATTAGAAAGAGAAATGTTTAAACATTACTATTTCAAAGTTGGTTAATCTGCTTTCCATGTTTGTCAAATGACTTCCATTGACTTTAATTTTTATAATAAGCCAAATGCGCTGTATATTAAAGAAACCTGGTTGGTGGTTTTTTTTTGCTTTTGAACCCAATAAAGATAAAGTAAATAATTAGTAGTATTGGTAACTGAGTAAAACAGTTAAATATATGTTGCGGCCAGTGGATTCGTGAAACTAAAGTTGAGACAGTGCACTCCAACCTCGATCGTAAGAGTAGTCAGTGTTATAATGTTGGAAAATGCAGCTATCATTTGTGCAGTGCAATGCCCCACAACAGCAATATGATCCTTATTGTACAAGGGTGTAAAGATCTGAAAGATTTACTACTGAGGAGTTCCTTACTCAACACCCAATATGATGACGTCTTACCGACTTGGTGAGGTTGGTGGGGAGAACAGCCTTAGGATCTTGAAAGATTAAAACCTACCAGATATCCTTCATTTTCATCTCTGTAACGATATCTCTTATATTGAGGGAAATTGTGCATCGCGGCTATCATGCAATGAACTACACCTCGTTTAAAATAAGAGCCTCTTCTAATCAGACACCCAACTGGATTTCCTCCACCAGGATGTCAAGCTGCCTCCTACATGCTGGCAGCAGTGACAAATTGAAGATTTTTTTTATGAAGACTGCTCAGGAGGACAATCAGCAGATGGAATATTTGAGAATCCTGCAGAAGAGAAACTTGTGGCAAGGTTCAAAAGACAGAATCTACGATCAATGGTTCAAAGAAAAAAGCATTTTAGAACTGATAGAGGACACAAAGCAGCAAGCGTGAGCTAGGAACTCGATGGGTTTGGTACATTATTCGTATCAATGCAGTTACAGATAATACTGATTGCTGGTTATCAATAAGAGCAGTCCTGAATTAAGGTACAGCTGAAGAGCA
The DNA here is from genome assembly GCF_021869965.1 of Rhincodon typus. NCBI lineage: Eukaryota > Metazoa > Chordata > Chondrichthyes > Orectolobiformes > Rhincodontidae > Rhincodon > Rhincodon typus. The sequence continues at coordinate 2,148 of NW_025976198.1, read as the reverse complement.
ATACACATCAGAAACTTCACATTTAAAATTCAACTCTGAGGTGGGCAAGGGGAAAGCTTTAATAAGCAGCACAGCTTACAAGCTTGGAAAGGGAAGAGTAAGCATAATATTTACAGGTCAGATGGACTTGCCACAATGGTGAATCATGGCTACAGAGAGGAAATCAAAAGCCACAGAAACAATTTAAAACTATTTCACAGACTTGGGTATGTTGCAAATCCAGAATTAAAGCTATAACAGGGACATTTAGAAATCTAAGTAGAGGAAGTCCAGTGGAAGAAGAAAATTAGGAGGCTCTTGAGGTTGCAGTAAAGCAGGAGATCTGTTACATTGATGACAGTAATGGCAAGAAGTGTTTACTTAAACTGCACACAGCAGGACTCATCCAGGAAAAATGTAATGAACACAGCCATTATTATTATTTAGAGCTGCTGACAGTGGGAATCATCTAGGAAATATAATTAAACTAACAGGATTCATTGTATAGAGCTGTGAAGATAAAAAGAAATTCAGTAAAGATGTTAAGAAAATAGGAATCATTTCTTAAAGTCACAATTAGTGAGATGCCTGTAGAGAAGCTGTGTAAAAAAAATGATAATCACTTATTTTACTTGCAAAAGAAAAGAATCATACATTTTAGTCGGTGTGGACTTGTTGGGCTGAAGGATCAGTTTCCACACTTTAGGGATTCTATTCTTATTCAGAAAATGTGAGAGTCATTGATGTGAATGCAAATACATTGCTATGGTGCAGAATTAAAAACTTTTGCAGCATGGAAAATAAATAATCACAGTGGAAGATACAGCAGCAGAAATAATATGTAAAGAAGATTTAATTTCAGATATGGGCCCAATGGAACCCAGAATGAGACATCTTAAAGAAATCAATTAATAAGATACAGAATTTCTTCCAAACTAGACATTAAACAGGACGCTGAATCAGAAAATGTGCTTCTATATACAATTGTGAGTATAACTAATGACATTGTAATTCATCATGATGTAAAAGAGACAACAGATACTTTTGATGTCCTGAAAGCCTTTTAGCAATTACTTCAATCACAGAATGAATAAAATTCTAGAAAGAGCAAATTTAACCAACACATTTAGCATTGATAGATGATTTCATTAATGATTTCTATAGGTTAGTGGAAAAAAGTGACTATGGAGAATTAAGGTAAGAAGTCATAAAATATTCAAACATTGTCACTATTGCTGATGAGTATTTGTTTAATAAGGGATAAAGATTATCCAGAATATGGGGGAGAAACCTCCCCTGCTCTTCTTAAAATATTACCATGCGATGTTGTACATCCTGCTGATCAGGCATTGGTGTATTTTCTCACTCACAAGGCATTGCACTGTGTCAGTCTTCATTAAGCGTACTCTGATGCACAGAGCAAATTTTGAAACCAGAACATTCATGACTCTGAAGCAACAATACAATTAGCTAAGTCAGATGCCTAACTGAAGACCTGCCTTTGCTACCGTTGCTACAACTGTGGCTATGATTCTTTGCTTTCTTGCATTGCTTGCCACCTGGCCATGACAGCAGTTAAGTTGCCTTGCTATCTTGTGTGGAAAGGGCAGGCTGAAGGTACGCCAGGATTCCATAAAACAGAGCTTTAAACATGTTCTGACTGAGAATGTTGATTCTATGTTGCTGAAATACATATTGTTAAATGTATAGCTGAAGCTGCTGTTGATTTCAACAATGTGCCGAGAAATATATGTTTGGTTTGTGGCAGGGCCATCAAAGGAATGCAAATATAAGAGTTATAGTGAGCAGGAATTAGTGCAGGTTGGATATGGGCAGGAGAACTGGGTGGGCTAAGTAAGAATTGATGATGAGTCAATGGAGTTTGTGAGGGTGTGGAAGGATTGGAGAGGGGGTCAATGACCGAAGATGATGACTTCAGTCTTCCAGTGTTTAACGGAGGGCAATTGTGGCCCATCCAGTATTGGCTATTGGACTAGCAATCTAACATCTCAAAGATAGTGGAGGCCTTTAGACAGGTGGTTGCAAGAGAGAACTGGATGCCATTAACCCGTCCTTTCCCTTCTGCTTCCAATCCAATCTAATCCTGAGTGTTGATAGAGTTAGAGATAGTAGGAACTGCAGATGCTGGAGAATCCGAGACAACAAGGT
>NW_025976197.1:0-7552 GCF_021869965.1 Rhincodon typus | reverse complement strand
CTCATTGCAGCGAAATAAGCATGGCAGAAGACCCAAATGTCGACTTCAGCAAGACACTCAACTTTTCATGATGAAGTTGAGATTTTTGACTTCCGAAATGCTTATCTCACTCAAATAAGCATGTTAGTCAAACCATCATCAAAACTAGAGTCATTTGGTGATGTTCAGGTTTTGGTGTTCTGAAGAGCTGAACTCGCTGAAATATGTATTTTCAAACTAACAGCATCAAAAGTTGTGTCATTTTTTTGAAGTTGAGATTTAAGCCTTCTGAAGTGCTTAACTCGCTGAAATGCGCATGTTGGTCAAACCATTATCAAAACTGGAGTCATTTGGTGAAGTTCAGGTATTGGTGTTCTGAAGATTTTAACTCGCTGAAATAAGTATTTGAAACCAAAAAGCTTGAAAAGTTGTGTAATTTGGTGAAGATACGATTTTTGTCTTCTGAAGTGCTTATCTCGCTGAAATAAGAATTTTAATCCAACTAGCATCAAAAATTATGTGATTTGGTGAAGTTGAGATTTTGGTCTTCCGATCTGCTTGTCTGAGTGAAATAAGAGTGCGAGTCAAAACAGCATCAATAATTAAGTCATTTGGTGAAGTTGAGATTTTTGACATCTGAAGTGCTCATCTCACTGAAATAAGCATGTTAGCCAAACAAACATCAAAACTTGAGTCATTTTGTGAAGTTCAGGTTTTGGTCTTCTCAAGTGCTTATCTTTCTGAAAAAAAGCATGTTGTCAAAACTTCATGAAAAGTTGAGTGTCTTGCTGAAGTCGACATTTGGGTCTTCTGCCATGCTTATTTCGCTGCAATAAGCATGTTATTCAAGACAACATCAAACGTTTAGTCATTTGGTGAAGTTGAAATTTTTGACTTCTGAAGTCCTTATCTCACTCAAATAAGCATGTTAGTCTAAATAACATGAGAAATTGAGTCATTTGGTTAAAATCAGATTTTCGTTCTCGAGTGCTTAACACACTGAAATACGCATTTTAGACTAACCAGCATCAAGAATCAAGTCGTTTGATAAAGTTGAGATTTTTCAATTCCGCAGTGCTCACTAACAGAAATAAGCATTTCAGTGAAACCAGCATGAAAAGGTCGGTGCTTTGGTAAAGTTGAAATTACAGTCTTCTGATATGCTTATCTCGCTGAAACAAGGACGTTAGTCAAAACAACATCAAACGTGGAGTCATTTGGTGGAGTTGAAATTTTTGACTTCTGAAGTCCTTATCTCAGCCAAATAAGCATGTTAGTCTAAATAACATGAGAAATTGAGTCATTTGGTTAAAATCAGATTTTTGTTCTCGAGTGCTAAACTCACTGAAATAAGCATTTTAGACGAACCAGCATCAAGAATCAAGTCGTTTGATAAAGTTGAGACTTTTGAATTCCGCAGTGCTCATTAACAGAAATAAACATTTAAGTGAAACCAGCATCAAAAGTTAGGTGCTTTGGTAAAGTTGAAATTTCAGTCTTCAGATATGCCTATCTCGCTGAAACAAGGACGTTCGTCAAAACAACATCAAACGTTGAGTCATTTGGTGAAGTTGAGATTTTTGACTTCCGAAATGCTTATCTCACTCAAATAAGCATGTCAGTCAAACCATCATCAAAACGAGAGTCATTTGGTGAAGTTCAGGTTTTGGTGTTCTGAAAAGCTGAACTCGCTGTTATATGTATTTTAAAACAAACAGCATCAAAAGTTGTGTCATTTTTTGAAGTTGAGATTTTAGCCTTCTGAAGTGCTTAACTCGCTGAAATGCGCATGTTGGTCAAACCATCATCAAAACTGGAGTCATTTGGTGAAGTTCAGGTATTGGTGTTCTGAAGATTTTAACTCGCTGAAATAAGTATTTTAAACGAAAAAGCTTGAAAAGTTGTGTCATTTGGTGAAGTTAAAATTTTAGCCTTCTGAAGAGCTCAACTCGCTGAAATAAGCAGGTCATTCAAACCAACATCAAAAACTAACATTTTTGATGGAGTGAGATATTGGTATTCTGAAGTGCATTTCTGACTTAAATAAGCATGTTAGTCAAAACACCATCAAAAATTAAGTCAGATGGTGAAGTTGAGATTTTTGATTTCTGAAGTGCTTATCTCACTGAAATAAGCATGTTAGTCAAACCAACATCAAAACTGGAGACATTTGTTGAAGATCACATTTGGTTTTCTGAAGTGCTTATCTGACTCAAATAAGCATGTTCGTCTAAGCAACATCAAAACATGAGTCATTTGGTGAAGTTCAGATTTTGGTCTTCTGAAGTGCTTATCTGAGTGAAATAAGCATGTTAGTTAAAACAGCATGAACATTGAAGTTATTTGTGAAGTTGAGATTTTTGACATCTGAATTGCTCATCGCACTGAAATAAGCAGTTTAGTCAAATCAGCATCCAAAGTTAGGTCCTTTGGTGAAGTTGAGATTTTTGATTTCTGAAGTGCTTATCTCACGCAAATAATCATGTCAGTCAAACCAACATCAAAACTTGAGTCATTTGGTGAAGTTCACATTTGGTTTTCTGCAGTGCTTATCTCACTAAAATAAGCATGTTAGTCAAAACAGCGTGAATAATTAAGTCATTTGGTGAAGTTGACATATTTGCCTTCTGAAGTGCTTATCTGACTCAATTAAGCATGTTCGTCTCAGCAACATCAAAACTTCAGTATTTTGGTGGATTGAGATATTGGTATTCTGACGTGCTTATCTGAGTTTAACAGGCATGTTAGTCAAAACACCATCAAAAATTAAGTCATGTGGTGAAGTTGAGATTTTTGGTTTGTGAAGTGCTTATCGCACTGAAAAAAGCATTTTAGTCCAAACAGCGTCCAAAGTTAGGTGCTTTCTTGAAGTTGAGATTTTATTCTTCTGACATGCTTATCTCGCTGAAGTAAGCATGTTAGTCAAAACAACATCAAACGTTGTGTCATTTGGTGAAGTTGAGATTTTTTGATTTCTGAAGAACTTAATCGCTGAAATAAGCATGTTAGTCCAAGCAACATCAAAACTTGAGTCATTTGATGAAGTTGAGATTTTGGTCTTCTGAACTGCTTATCTCAATGAAATAAGCATGTTAGTCAAAAGAACATCAAAAGTTGAGTGTCGTGTTGAAGTTGAGATTTTGGTCTTCTGAAATGCTTAACTCGCTGAAATGTTAATGTTAGTCAAACTAAGATCAAAAATTGATTCATTTGGTGAATTTGAGAATTTTGGTTTCAGAAGTTCTTATCTCACTGAAATAAGCATGTTCGTTAAACAGCATTAAAAATTCAGTCATTTGGTGCAGTTGAGATTTTTGACTTCTGAAGTGCTTATCGTACTGAAATAAGCATGCGAGTTAAAACAGCATTAAAAATTAAGTCATTTGGTGCAGTTGAGATTTTTGTCTTCTGAAGTGCTTATCTCACTGAAATAAGCATGTATGTCAAACCATCATCATAACTAGAGACATTTTTTGAAGTGCAGGTTTTGGCTTTATGAAGAGCTTGACACGCTGAAATAAGTATTTCAAAACAACCAGCATCAAAAGATGTGTCATATGGTGAGTGTTGAGATTTTAGCCTTCTGAAGAGCTCAACTCGCAGAAATAAATATGTCATTCAAATCAACATCAAAAACTAACATTTTTGGTGGAGTGAGATATTGGTATTCTGAAGTGCTTATCTGAGTTAAATAAGCATGTTTGTCAAAACACCATCAAAAATTAAGTCAGATGGTGAAGTTGAGATTTTTGATTTCAGAAGTGCTTATCTCACTGAAAAAAGCATTTCACTCCAACCAGCGTCCAAAGTTAGGTGCTTTGGTGAAGTTGAGATTTTTGATTTCTGAAGTGCTTATCTCACTCAAATAATCATGTCAGTCAAACCAACATCAAAACTTGAGTCATTTGTTGAAGATCACATTTGGTTTTCTGCAGTGCTTATCTCACTGAAATAAGCATGTTAGTCAAAACAGCATGAATAATTAAGTCATTTGGTGAAGTTGAGATATTTGACTTCTGAACTGCTTATCTGACTCAAATAAGCATGTTAGTCGAACCAACATCAAAACATGAGTCATTTGGTGAAGTTCAGATTTTGGTCTTCTGAAGTGCTTATCTGCGTGAAATAATCATGTCAGTTAAAACAGCATGAACATTGCAGTCATTTGTGAAGTTGAGATTTTTGACTTCTGAATTGCTTACCGCACTGAAACAAGCAGTTCAGTTAAATCAGCATCCAAAGTTAGGTCCTTTGGTGAAGTTGAGATTTTAGGCTTCTGATCTGCTTATCTCGCTGAAATAAGCATCTTAGTCAAAACAACATCAAAAGTTGAGTCATTTGGTGAATTTGCGATTTTGATCTTCTGAAGTGCTTAACTCGCAAATATATGCATCATAGTTTCAGCAGAATCAAAAATCAAGTTTTTTGGTGAAGTTCAGATTTTTGGCTTCTGAGGTGTCTAACTCGCTGAAATTAGCAGTTTAATGTAACCAGCATCAAAAGTTCGGTCATCTGGTGAAGGTGAGATTCTAGTCTTCTGATCTGCTTATCTCGCTGAAACAAGCACTTTCGTCAAAACAACATCAAAATTGAGTCATTTGGTGAAGTTGAGATTTTTGATTTCTGAAGTGCTAATCTCGCTGAAATAAGCATGTTCGTCAAACCAACAGCAAAACTTGAGTCATTTCGTGGATTTCAGATTTTGGATTTCTGAAGTGCTTATCGTACTGAAATAAGCATGCTCGTTAAAACAGCATTAAAAATTAAGTCATTTGGTGCAGTTGAGATTTTTGACTTCTGAAGTGCTTATCTCACTGAAATAAGCATGTTAGTCCAAGCAACATCTGAACTTGAGTCATTTGGTGAAGTTCAGATTTTGGTCTTCTGAACTGCTTATCTCAATGAAATAAGCATGTTAGTCAAAAGAACATCAAAAATTGAGTCATTTGGTGAAGTTGAGATTTTTGGTATCAGATGTTCTTATCTCACTGAAATAAGCATGTGCGTTAAACAGCATTAAAAATTTAGTCATTTGGTGCAGTTGAGATTTTTGACTTCTGAACTGCTTATCTCACTGAAATAAGAATTTTAATCCAACGAGCATCAAAAATTATGTGATTTGCTGCAGTTGAGATTTTAGTCTTCCGATGTGCTTATCTGAGTGAAATAAGCGTGTTCGTCAAAACAGCATCAATAATTAAGTCATTTGGTGAAGTTGAGATTTTTGACTTCTGAAGTGCTCACTGAAACAAGCATGTTAGCCAAACAAACATCAAAACTTGAGTCATTTTGTGAAATTCAGATTTTGTTCTTCTTAAGTGCTGAACTGGCTGAAATTAGCATTTTAATCCAAACAGCATCAAAAGAGGAGTAATTTCGTGAAGTTGGGATTTTAGCCTTATGAATGGCTTAACGCGCTGAAATAAGCATGTTAGTCAAAACAACATCAGAAGTTGAGTCATTTGGTGAAGTTGAGATTTTTGACTTCTGAAGTGCTGAAATCGCTGAAATAAGCATGTTAATCAATCCAACATCAACATTTGAGTCATTTAGTGAATCAGATTTTGGTCTTCTGAAGTGCTTATCTTTCTGCAAAATATCATCTTGTCAAAACAGCATAAAAAGTTGAATGTCTTGCTGAAGTCGACATTTGGCTCTTCTGCCATTATCATTTCGCTGCAATAAGCACGATAGTCAAAACAGCATCAGTAGCTGTGTCATTTGGTGAAGTTGAGATTTTGATCTTCTGAAGAGCTTAAATCGCTGAAATAAGCATGTTATTCAAGACAACATCAAAACTTGAGTCATTTGGTGAAGTTGAAATTTTTGACTTCTGAAGTCCTTGTCTCACTCAAACAAGCATGTTAGTCTAAATACCGTGAGAAATTGAGTCATTTGGTTAAAATCAGATTTCACTTCTCGAGTGCTTAACTCACTGAAATAAGCATTTTAGACGAACCAGCATCAAGAATCAAGTCTTCTGATAAAGTTGTTATTTTTGAATTCCGCAGTGCTCATTAACGGAAATAAGCATTTAAGTCAAACCAGCATCAAAAGTTATGTCCTTTGGTAAAGTTGAAATTTCAGTCTTCTGATATGCTTATCTCGCTATAACAAGCACGGAAGTCAAAACAACATCAAACGTTGAGTCATTTGGTGAAGTTGAGATTTTTGACTTCTGAAATGCTTATCTCACTCAAATAAGCATGTCAGTCAAACCATCATCAAAACTAGAGTCATTTGGTGAAGTTCAGGTATTGGTGTTCGGAAGAGCTGAACTCGCTGAAATAAGTATTTTAAAACAAACAGCATCAAAGGAGTGTCATTTGTTGAAGTTGAGATTTTAGCCTTCTGAAGTGCTTAACTCGCTGAAATGCGCATGTTGGTCAAACCATCATCAAAACTGGAGACATTTGGTGAAGTTCAGGTATTGGTGTTCGGAAGAGCTTAACTCGCTGAAATAAGTATTTTAAACCAAAAAGCATGAAAAGTTGTGTCATTTGGTGAAGTTGAGATTTTATCTTTCTGAAGAGCTCAACTCGCTGAAATAAGCATGTCATTCAAACCAACATCAAAAACTAACATTTTTGGTGGAGTGAGATATTGGTATTCTGAAGTGCTTAACTGAGTTAAATAAGCATGTTCGTCAAAACAACATCAAAAATTAAGTCAGATTTTGAAGTTGAGATTTTTGATTTCTGAAGTGCTTATCTCACTCAAATAATCATGTCAGTCAAACCAACAACAAAACTTGAGTCATTTGGTGAAGTTCACATTTGGTTTTCTGCAGTGCTTATCTCACTAAAATAAGCATGTTAGTCAAAACAGCGTGAATAATTAAGTCATTTATTGAAGTTGACATATTTGCCTTCTGAAGTGCTTATCTGACTCAATTAAGCATGTTCGTCTCAGCAACATCAAAACTTCAGTATTTTGGTGGAGTAAGATATTGGTATTCTGAAGTGCTTATCTGAGTTTAATAAGCATGTTAGTCAAAACAACATCAAAAATTAAGTCATATGGTGAAGTTGAGATTTTTGGTTTGTGAAGTGCTTATCGCACTGAAAAAAGCATTTTAGTCCAAACAGCGTCCAAAATTAGGTGCTTTCTTGAAGTTGAGATTTTATTTTTCTGACATGCTTATCTCGCTGAAATAAGCATGTTAGTAAAAACAACATCAAAAGTTGAGTCAATTGGTGAAGTTGAGATTTTTGATTTCTGAAGTACTTAATCGCTGAAATAAGCATGTTAGTCCAAGCAACATCAAAACTTGAGTCATTTGGTGAAGTTCAGATTTTGGTCTTCTGACCTGCTTATCGAAATGAAATAAGCATGTTAGTCAAAAGAACATCAAAAGTTGAGTGTCGTGTTGAAGTTGAGATTTTGGTCTTCTGAAATGCTTAACTCGCTGAAATGATAATGTTGGTCAAACTAAAATCTGATTTGAAACAAATGACTCAATTTTTCATGTTATTTAGACTAACATGCTTATTTGAATGAGATAAGGACTTCAGAAGTCAAAAATTTCAACTTCACCAAATGACTAAACGTTTGATGTTGTCTTGAATAACAT
>NW_025976196.1:0-7553 GCF_021869965.1 Rhincodon typus | reverse complement strand
AGGAACTGCAGATGCTTATCAGAGATAGTAGGAACTGCAGATGCTATTTTTTTTTTCTGATGAAGGGTCTAGGCCCGAAACATCAGCCTTCCTGCTCCTATGATGCTGCTTGGCCTGCTGTGTTCATTCAGCTCTACACCTTGTTATCTTATATAAGGCATGGACTCTTTTATGTATTCCAAAACGAAATATAATTCTGCACTTACCAAACTTAAGCTGGATCTAAATTGTATTTATATTAGAATCTGAATTGCTGCATTTTTCTTAATTATTCCATTGTTCAGTGGTTTCAGCATATATCGACAAAAAAAGAAAGAATTTCCAAATATTAGCCATAGTGACATCTTTGTTAATAATTAAAACTTTAAACCCGAAAGAAAAGACATTGAACTCAATGTTTCAGAATATATTTGTCTTCTGCTACTTTTTTTCTTTTCCTAGTGTTGACCAACATGCTGGGGGAGAAAGCTGTTCTATTGTGTTCTATGTAGTTTCACAAAAACTTGCAATGCAACAAAGTTAGTTAAATTAACTAAACTTTATAGATATACAGAATGAACAGCCTTATAGAGGGTAGAGGCACTTATAAGAGCAATTTCATTGTGCATGTAGAGCATCAAAAATTGTTTATGATTTCAATTTTCTGCCATCTATACAAACTACTTGGTTGAAGGAATAAAGAATTATGTTTCCACGTTTGCAGGTGCAACTAAGTTGGGAGGGATTTTAAATTGTAAAGTTGAGAATGGGCAGTTTCAATGGGACATATCTGTAAGTGGCTAAAGTGGTAGCAAATAAGATTCATTGCACATACATATGAGGTCAACCACTTTATTTCCAGGAATGACAACTCAATTTTCTTTTATGTTTGAAGACTTCAAAATGTAGAGTAGCAAATGACTTTTGGTGCATTGCTATACAAATCACCAGAAGATGCAAAAAGATTCAAATATAATCAAAAAGTTAATGAAGAGCAGAATCTTCCTGGTAGCAGTAAGGTTATTGTTGGTGATAATTATGTTTGATGGTGCAATAGCTGGAATGATGCTATCAATCACGTGGCCAACCAATTAGATATGCATGAGTGAGGAGTATGGCAAATCTTGTGGAAACGGCATGCTGTAAGTTAACATTCCCGTGCTACCTCGTTAGATGGTATATCCAGGTGCCATATTTAATGGACATCTGGCATGCGTTCCCTTGCTGCATATCACCGTAAAACCTTTTCCTTTTTGTCTGGTTAATTCACAACACTGATGTGGCTGAGAAGGCAAAGGGTGGCTCCACAGTTCATTGATGCCTCTTGGCAGCTTTTTCTCGAGGCTATCTGGAAAAGGTGCGAGACATTGTTTCCCAGGGATAACAGCAGAAAACTTCCTTGTCTGACCTAAGTAGCTTGGATGGAACCTGCAGCACAGATTGGAGGCTAGGAAACCCAAGTAGTATCTAGGTCCAGTGCAGGATAGCATGAATGACCGGCTGCACTCTGCAAGGGCAAGCAACACTGTGTAGTCAGTGTGACGTACTCATAAGCACATTGTGCAATGTAAATGTGTAAGTGTTACAGGATCTTATACAGGCACTTGGATAGCAGGCCTCCACATCAGATGGACATGTGGACTAAATGTATGGGAGCTATTTCAAACTGTGCATGTTGTAATATTTGCAGGACAGTGTGGGTATTAAACCATACTGAGGAGAACTCAAGAACTGCCATAAAATTGCGATCCAACATTGACAATGTTGTTCTGTCTGGCTGCAAGAGAAAGCTGTTTATAATAGGTGGTCATGCAATATGATTCATGGAGCTGTCCAGATAGAAATCCTAAGCCTTTGCTGCTGAGTACCATGACCAATTTTGCAGTGATGGAAAAACTGGAATCTCTCTGCAATACAGTGAGGTTCCTTCAGTCAGCTGTTAACAAAGAGATAACTGAGAGAACGCGTAAATTAAGAAATAAAACATGCTGGTCAACTTACAGAAGTCAATAGCAAGCCACTGCAACATTTTGCCCATAGCTAGTGCCAGAGTATTAACTGCCATTCCATGTGCCTGTGCCATCTTTAAAAGCCCATTGTGCACTTGGGCAAACACTGTCAGTCTGGAGCTGCCCTGCATGGGGTCTGATGTTTGCCTGAGAAAGAAAGAAATGGGCACCCTGTTTTATTTTTTTGGTAGGGACCATGATGCTGGACAGAGTGGTAGAGATGTGGGACTTAAATGCCCCCAGGACCATCAGTGAAGGCCATGACCCCAGACCATGCCAACCCCTGTTCATCATTTGAGTTATTTAATTCTGGCTTTGCTTTTGCCATAGTGAAGAGAACATTCTGGTTAAACCTACAACATCTTATGTGGCTATGAATGTGGATCAGTACCTCTTCTGATCCTCCATGATCACTTTGCCACAATAAACACAATTAAATATTCTAGTTTTCATCAAGAGATGTTATGATGCTCCAGGTAGACTCAAAATGAGTTAGCTCTTTGAGAATGAGTGAAGAGCCTGGAGACGCAGCCTGGACACAGTCCAGTCCTTGAGAGTGCAGTGAATTTATTGCAGCATCACAATGAATGTTGCTTGTGCGGTCTGAGTTGCAGCATTGAAATTCAGAAGCATCCTGTCATTGGGCCGAAGCTGTGCTATGAGTTTTCTTAAAGGCTGGCATATATTGGATGCCAATATCTGTGGACTGTGGTGCACTTAGCCAGTGATCTGTGGTGGACATGGCCAGTATTCCTGGTGTATGCCTTGGGAAGTTGGTGCTTGGTGGCCAAGTGGTTGAGGTAAATGCAGGACTGAGAGTGAGGAGGAAATCACAAAAGTAATGTGTGACAATACCACAAATAGGAAGAGAAATTTGAAGTTACCATGTCAAGGGACACTGTGACAGGGGATCGTAGAAGAACTGGATGAGGGCCATTAATTTAACTACACAGTTGACAGAAAACAATGAAGCAGATTGTGAAACCTTGTGTGGGTAGAAGTTTGTGGTAGTTTGATGTGGGCAGTTATAGCTAGCAGGGTGTGAAGGCATGGTCAATAAATTTGATGGCAGAAAGGAAAGAATAGGCCAGAGATATAGCATAACTAAAATAGTATTAGTGATGGTGCAATTGGGGAAAAAAGCTAAACTCACAGAAGTTCCAGATGCCAAGGTTCAGAATTCCATGACTCTGTTGGAGATGACAGTCCACTGACTGTTGACAGAACTAATGGCTAACAGGATTATACTGAGAGAAGCAGAAGAGTATCATCTCAGACTTTCCAAAAATCAGTTTGAGTAAATGTTGGCTCATGCAGATTTGAGCAATTTGAGACCGTGCGAACAACGTTGTATCAATGAAGGAGGGAGCCAAGTAAAACTGGGTATCATCAATATGCATTTGAAAGCTGACACCATGTATTCTATAACGTTGCCAAGACAACATTAGATAGAGGAGAAAGGAGTAATAATTGATCCCTTAGGCACTTTGGAGGTGATCATGTGTGCTGTAGAAGATGGGCAATCTTTGACAACAATGTAATGTTTCCTTTGAGTTAGGTAAGAACAGAAGCAGAGTAGAAAAATACCTTGGAGGAAGATGGAATACCTTGATGAAAACTAGAATATTTAACCGTGTTTATTGTGGCAAAGTGATGGTGTAAAAAGAGGTACTGATCCACATTCATAGCCACATAAGATGTTGTAGGTTTAACCAGAGTGTTCTCTTCACTGTGACAAAAGCAAAGCCTGAATGAAATAACTCAAACAATGAACAGAGACAAAATGGTAAATTTTGAAAGATAGTATATTTCAGGACTTCGGTTAGAAGTAGATTGAAAAGCCTGGAGGGATTTAGAATGGGGTTCTTGAGGAGTGGAGTGATAACTATGATTTTGAAGGAGCTACATGTAACAGTTCTGGAGGAGAATAAATATGTAGTAATATCAGCAGGAACTGAGGAAAGGAAATGAGGCAATTAGGTGTTTAGTGGGAGGTGTTTGAGGAAACACATCCTCATTAATGAGATTAATGTTAATTGTTGTCACCTAGAAACAATTTGTTCACTAGATATTTTTTAATACATTTACGGGATGAGGGCATTGTCAGCTTGGCCAGCATTTATTGCCCATCCCTAATTGCCCAGAGGACAGTTAAGAGCCAATTACATTGCTGTCAGTCTGAGTCACATGTGGGCCAGACCAGGTAAGGGTGGCAGTTTTCTTCCCTAAAAGACATTAGTGAACCAGATGGGCTTTTCCAACAATGGATTCATGGTCATTATTAGACTTTTAATTTCAGATCTTTTATCACATTCAAATTTTACAATCTGCTGTGTCAGGATTCAATCCTGGGTCTCCAGAACATTACCTAGGTCTCTTAATTAATAGTCCAGCGGTATTACCACCAGGCCATCACCTCCCCATCTCAGCATGATCTCCAGGACTCCACTCGCAAAGTGGGGCACTGAGTTCTCCCTGTCTACCACGTTAGGAGCTGTGTGACCAGTTCAAGACTGACAGTGTATGGGTGCACAACATGCATTTAAAGATGGTGCAGACACAACAGCCAGCAAACTTCATGATAGCCGCTGAATAGTGAGTTGTTCTGGGAAATGTATAACGTAAGATGTGACTGGAATTGGTCTTGAGCGGCACCATATGGACTGGGTAGGTAGTAAATGAGGTGAGTTTAGTAAGATATGGTGAGAAAACCCACAATACTTTGCAGAGGGAATTCCTCCACCAAACTCTATTACTTATATTGTCTGGAAAAGTGAGAAACTGTATTCATCTGTCCAGACATAGAGAAGCTATTTGGGAGGGTGTCTGAGGAGGACAACCAGCTAGTTTTTGAAAACATTCTTAATGCACTATTTCAAAGTTGGTCACACCGGTAATTCTTTCATGTCTTATTTTAAAATGCTATCAGATACAAGTTGCTGTTTCCTATTGGTGCCAAAGTATTTTATTTCTGACTTAGGTGAAGAAAAATCTTGGCTTAGAAATCTGGAGCTAATACAATATCGGCCTGAGAGAGAATTTAAAAGCCTAAAATTTGGAAAGCTGTTCTAACTCATTGGGGAGAATTTTCTCATTGGTTTTTGGAGCCTGTTAGGTGGGATTCCCCAGTCTGTACATGCTGGGAGCCAAACAGGGCATTTAAGTCCTTTCTACTGGTGTCCCTCTCTGGCCTCCTAGACTGGCACAGGGATCATCCTCCTTTAAGTCAGCTGGCAGGTAACTCCACCACCACCAAAATGGCAGCAGTAACTCAAATGTGCTCTAATTAGGACATTAAGTACACAATTTGGTTGTTTGCTACTTTGCAACAGGCAATTAACTCACCTGCTGGTCCTCCCTTGGAAAATATTCCCTCTAGCAGGAATGTGTAGAAAGTCTACTCTGTCATTGTTTCCTGTCCTCTCCACCTTCACCCCGCTATCCTGGGGTCAGGAAAAAGTTTGCCCATGGTTTCAAAAGCTTCATTGGAGTAATAGAAGTAAATAATCACTGCTCTTTACTCTGCTTCATGATTATTTTTCATAATGCAGTATGGAAACAAAGTGGTCTCGTTATGCTCAGCCAGAGCCCAATTTGAGGATTCTGAAAAAAGTCTGAATTGTTTTGAACATTAACATTTTCAATTCTTTTTTAAATCTCTATGCAATTCAGTAATTGTATTTTTGATTAGTGACTGTATCTCTTTTGTTACTATGTAAGGATGAAAGGAAAGTAAAACCATTTCGCTGTGAATTTTGGTCTAAATGACATGGCCTGACAACATGTCTTTTTTCATCCTCAGAGTAAGGAGTGATGCATGTTGGAATATGCAATATTTCATGTGAAATATTGTAGTTAAAGTGTTGGCCTCAACTTAGCGACACATTATATCCATTCATTGCATGAATAGGGCATATATTTCAAATCAAAAAAAGTGCAAGTGCGTGGAAAACGAAACCCTGCTGTGAATATGAATAATGACGCGAAAGAAAGTGCAAATTGTAATATTCAGTGCTATATAATGGGAATACAGCAGAGGAACATAATACTTCTCCATTGATTTAAGAATTGCATCAAACTTTATTCACAGTTATACTCTTCATGCTGCTTTGTTGGCAAGAATTGGGCAGGCAGACTCTATGCAAGAAATACAGTGAGGTTGAAACAATTTCTTAATTTCCTCCGCATTGCTATACAATCATCATGAAACTAATTTTTTGACAAGTAAAATGCAGCAATTTCTCATGTGTACTTCCCTATATCTCATATGATTTATCTCATTTGACATATCTCAAAAGTCAAATACACATCGGTGAAACACAGAAACAAAAAGGATACAATCACAGTGAGGTGTTCAACAGATAATTCTCCCAAAATTTCTAAGGCTTATGTTCCTACCAAGGTGCCAGTGTCTGAGCAGGTGTGGGGTGCAGGAGGCAGCCATGCCAATGTTTCATGTGAGATCTTGTTAGTCTCATCCTCAGAGATCGAGGAGGTGGCTTCTGGAGGAGTCAACCATTTCCCCAAGGAGATGATAGACATTCCAGAAAACTGAGAGAGAGAGAGCGAGAGACAATATGTCACAACCAATAGTTATAAGTGATGTTCAATAAGTGACACTGACAATGGCATGAAAGTGGGATTGCAATGGAATGAAGAATGGTACTTGCACGGTTGGTGGGTCATGAATACCTTGTCATCCTCACAGCAGTGGTCCCAATATTCTCCTTCGAGGTCCAGGATTCACTCCTTATAAGGGTGAGGAGTTGTATTGTTGGGCGCCCCGCCACCTGTCCAGGCCTTTACAGCTGTTTTGTGGAATAAGACAAAGGGAAGGCCTGAAGTGAAAGTGGGAGCTCAGCTGAGGTGAGGTGGCCTGGGTTAGTGAAGGAGGCAGCACAGGGACCATATTGGCAGTGTGGAATGTTGGGGGTGGTGGTGAGAGCAGGCAAAGTAAGGTGATACAGGCAATAGTAAGATGGCAGAGGATGAGCCTTAGTTAGAGATGAGTGCAGTAGCAGTGATAATGAGTGAGGTGGTGGAGAAAAGATTGTGGCATTGATCTTCTTATAGCACTTTGTTGAGATGTCACTGACCTGGGTGGTGACTTTGGACTAGGCTTCCAGCGTCTGGAAATGCTGCATCGTCTACATGTCCTCTGAGAAGAGGACTCATTTCCTTGCACTTCGACAAGGACATCCAGTTCCTGTCAGAGAATTGCATCACCATCATTCCCTTCTCTAGCATGTTTAGAAACTGACCTTGACCTAGCAGGGCAGCCTTAGAATACCACTGCTCATTCAGGTGCACTACAGGCTTTTAAATATGGTGGGGGCATAAGAAATGCTGGTCTTTTGGTGAACAACTGGTGAGTGGTGAGACCATAAGACAAAGGAGCAGATTTAGGCCATTTGGCCCATTGAGTCTGCTCCGACATTCGATTGTGGCTGATATGTTTCTCAACCCCATCCTCCTGTCTTCTCCCTGTAACCCTTGATCCCCTTATTAATCAAGAACTTATCTATGTCTGTCTTATATACACTCAATGACTTGACCTCCACAGCC
>NW_025976195.1:7379-7553 GCF_021869965.1 Rhincodon typus | reverse complement strand
CACCCATCACCGCCACACAGTCACCGTCCCCAGGGCCCACCCATCACCTCCACACCGTCACCGTCCCTGCAACTGGCCCCAACCCATCACCGCCACACCATCACCGTCCCTGGGCCCACAACATCACCGCCACACCGTCACTGTCCCTGGGCCCACCCACCACCACCACACCAT
>NW_025976195.1:5024-7369 GCF_021869965.1 Rhincodon typus | reverse complement strand
CCCCCCCACTTCTCTCTATCTCTCCCAGACTCCCCTCTCTCTCTCTCCCCCACTTGTCTCTATATCTCACACTCCCCTCTGTCTCTCCCCCACTTCCCTCTGTCTCTCCCACACTCCTCTCTATCTCTCTCTCCCCCCCACAACTTCTCTCTGTCTCTCTCACCCTCCCCTCTCTCACACCCTCCCGTCTCTCAAATACTCCCCGCTCTTTTTCTTCTCTCCCTCACCTCTCTCTATCTCTCCCACACACCCCACTCCCTCTCTCCCCCCCACTTCTCTCTATATCTCACACTCCCCTCTCTCTATCCCCTACTTCTCTCTATCTCTCACATTCCCCTCTCTCTCTCCCCACCTCTCTCTCACACACACATTCCCCTGTGTTTCTCTCTTTCTCCCATCCCGCTCTCTCTCTCTCTCGCACACACTATCATTCTCACTCCACCTCTCACTCTGTCCCTCTCTCTCTCTGCGAAACCGCTCTCTCCAATCTCCTGCCTGAGGGAAGTTTTGCAGTAGCTGACCAATAACCTGGGTGCTGAATTTTAGGATACATTAATCTCGTTCCTCTATGACCCCACCCCTGCCCTGCCTCCACGGTCAAAGCTGACTCCGATTCCATCATCGCTAATTTTCCCCAGTCCTCCTCTCCAATGCATCCACTCTAATCCAGCCCCACCTTCTCTTAGTTACATCATTTCTTCAACAGTAAACCCTTCTGCTCCCAATTCCAACCTCCTCATAACTGAAGAGCTCAAGTATTTTGAAAATTTGAGGAGCAGTCAGCTGTTTGTTTTTGACTTAAATTGGAAAAAAGATTAACGAAAATGTTGCTAGGGTTGGAGGGTTTGAGCTACAGGGAGAGGCCAAATAGGCTGGGGCTATTTTCCCTGGAGTGTCGGAGGCTGAGGGGTGACCTTATAGAGGTTTATAAAATCATGAGGGAGCATGGATAGGGTGAATAGACAAGGTCTTTTCCCCCAGGATAGGGGAGTCTAAAACTTAGAGGCCACGATTTAAGGTGAGAGGGGAAAGATTTAAAAGGGGACCTAAGGGGCAACTTTCTCGCACAGAGGGTGTGGAACGAGCTGCCAGAGGAAGTGGTGGAGGCTGGTACAATAACAACATTTAAAAGGCATCTGGATGGGGACATGAATAGGAAGGGTTTAGAGGGATATGGGCCAAATGCTGGCAAATGGGACTAGATTAATGTAGGATATCTGGTCAACAGGGACAGGTCGGGCCAAAGGGTCTGTTTTCTGTGCTGTACAGCCCTATGGTGAGGAGAGGCTGGCTCAGCAGACCATTCCTCTGTCCCTCTGCAAACGCCTCCTTTCCCCATCAAAGGGCCGGTCCGGAAAATCCGAGGGAGGGATCCTAGGAATTAAAAGGCCAATGAAATGCTAAGCTGTATTACGAGAGGGATTGGACATTAAAGTAAGAATGTTATGTTTATTTCTGCGGGACATTGGTGTGATCACAAATACTGTGTGTGCAGTTTTGGTCTCAATACCTCAGGAAGGATAGAACTGGGTTGGAGCTGGTTCAGAGGATGGGTAAGTGGGCTGTTACCCAGCGTGAGATGGGGGGGGTGTGCTATGAGGGAGGGGTTGGACAGACCAGGCTAGGTTCCCCTGGAGGGTAGGGACTGACACGGCTAAAAGGGATAAGATCCTGGGTGGTTCCAGAATTCCTTTAGGAATATCTTCAACTGTGGGATAAAAGAGGAAGTGTCGCACTGACCCCCTAACTGACCCTCACTGACCCCCTAATGCACCCTCACTGACCCCCTAACTGACCCTCACTGACCCCCTAACACACCCTCACTGACCTCCTAACCGACCCTCACTGACCCCCTAACGCAGCCTCACTGACCCCCAACACACCCTCACTGACCCCCTAACACACCCTCAGTGACACCTTAACTCACCCTCACTGACTCCCTAACCGACCCTCACTGATCCCCTAATGCACCCTCACTGACCCCCTAATGCACCCTAACTGACCCCCTAACTGACCCTCACTGACCCCCTAACACACCCTCACTGACCCCCTAACACACCCTCAGTGACAGCTTAACTCACCCTCACTGACCCCCTAACCGACCCTCACTGATCCCCTAATGCACACTCACTGACCCCCTAACGCACCCTCACTGACTCCCTAACTCACCCTCACTGACCCCCTAAACGACCCTCGCTGACCCCCTAACTCACCCTCACTGACCCCCTAACGCACCCTCACTGACCCCCTAACTCACCCTCACTGACCCCCTAACGCACCTCACTGTCCTCCTAACGCACCCTCACTGACCCGCTAACCGACCCTCACTGACCCGCTAACCGACC
>NW_025976195.1:4414-5014 GCF_021869965.1 Rhincodon typus | reverse complement strand
CCCCTAACTCACCCTCACTGACCCCCTAACGCACCCTCACTGACCCCTCTGTCACCCGTCAGTGACCCCTCCCTGGCCCATCACTGACCCTCACATCCCCCTCAGTGACCCCTCACTGATCCCTCCCTGACTCCTCCGTCACACTCATGGACCCCTCCCCACCCCTCACTGACCCTTCCCTGAGCCCTCACTGACCCCTCAGTGAGCCGTCCCTGACCCCTCACTCAGCCATCCCTCACCCTCGCTGACCCTTCACTCACCTCTCACTGGCCCAACCTCACCCTCACTGACCCCTCCCCAACTCTACCTCACCCTCCCTGACCCTTCCCTCACCCTATCGCACCCTCCCTGACTCTGCCTCACCCTCCCTCACCCTTCCTCACACTCCTTGATCCTCCCTCACCCTCTCTGACCCCTCCCTAACCCTCACCCTCACTGACCCCTCCCTCACCCTCCCTGACCCCTCCCTCATGGTTTCTCACCCTCCATGACCCTCCCTGAACCTCCCTGGCACTCCTTGATCCTCCCTGACCCTCCCGCACCCTCCCTCACCCTTCCTGACCCTTCCTCACCCTCCCTGACCCTCCCTGACTCTTCCTG
>NW_025976195.1:2759-4314 GCF_021869965.1 Rhincodon typus | reverse complement strand
CACCCTCCCTGACCCTCACTGACCCTTCTTCACCCTCCCTGACCCTCCCTGACTCTTCCTGAACCTCCCTCACCCTCCCTGACCCTTCCTGAACCTCCCTCACCCTCCCTGACCCTCACTGACCCTTCTTCACCCTCCCTGACCCTCCCTGACTCTTCCTGAACCTCCCTCACCCTCCCTGACCCTTCCTGAACCTCCCTCACCCTCCCTGACCCTCACTGACCCTTCTTCACCCTCCCTGACCCTCGCTCACCCTCCCTCGCCCTCCCTGACTCTCCCTGCCCTCAGCGACCTGCCTTTGCTGATGTCTGCCTTCTGTACATTTGCAGAAAGTCCCTAAGAGTTGAACAGGAAACTTGAAAATGGAAGTTTCGTTTCGGAGACAGGAACTAATACCTTGGTTTGTTTCCTTGTCAGTGAAACCTGACCCTTTCTTTGCTTCAAATTGGCAATGTTTTCGCACCCAGCGACTTCCACATCCGCGTCCCGGAGCATTCGGAAGAACGTGTCCCACAGACTGACCCTCGGAGCTCAGGAACAGGAGGAGGCCATTTAACGTCTCAAGCCTCTTCGACATTCACCGCATCCCCTGTGGGTTAACTCCTCCGATTCACTTTTTCACCCCTATCCCTCGAGATACCAACATTCTATAAAATCTAGAGGGATCGCAAATTAAAGATTGATTCAGAATTGGGTGACTTTTCCCAACTAGTCCCAAGAAATTGCTTTACTCAACCCATGCCTGTTCCCCTCATTACTCACCTAAACTCCCTACCTTCACCTTTCTCCATGGAAGAACCCATATGCCACTTATTCAAAGTCCACAATCCCAGAATTTAAAATAAATAACGTCGGAATATATAAAGCATGCTACAGATTGGAAACAGGGGCATTTGGCCCATCTAATCCATACTCCCACTCAAATCCCACCCCGCAACCCCATCTTTCCTCATTCAACTTCTACATTGTAAAGTCCTCCGTCCCCTTCTTTCATACATCTTCCCATTCACTACATCCGCACTGTTAACGTTCGGAATCACCTCTAAAGAGTGTGCCTCCATGTTTACTTTGATTCCACAATCCTCGGAAGTATATTTCCCATGCCCCCCCACCTCTCCAATCCACCCTGTTTGTTCCAATTTGTAGTCTGGAGGCGTCAATCAGTTCAACTTCCTAATTGTCAGGGAATGCGTCTCTCCTCTGTGTAGAATAATCCATGTGATATCTGTCTCCATTATTGGCGAATCCAATAAGCCATCTCCTGCTGTCTCTCTCTCTCACTCCGTTTCTCTTTATCTTCAGCCCTCATCTGCAAGCAACTTATGGGCAACATGAAGCAGATCGATGCTAGCAATGGACAGGTGTATGCAGTGGATTTTAGAGGAAATGTATTCACCAGGAGGGGCAATTTCTGGGCCACAATTCCAGGAAACCTCCAGCATGTCACTGTGGGTGCGTCAGGAGTCTGGGGAGTCGGCAAGAATGGAATACTTTACCGTCTGGTCGATGGGTTCTGGGCCATTCTGGCAGGTCAGCCATCATCTGTCTGTCCTGT
>NW_025976195.1:2442-2659 GCF_021869965.1 Rhincodon typus | reverse complement strand
CTGTCCTGTCCTGTCTGTCCTGTCCTGTCCTGTCCTGTCTGTCCTGTCCTGTCCTGTCTGTCCTGTCTGTCCTGTCTGTCTATCCTGTCCTGTCCTGTCCTGTCTGTCCTGTCTGTCCTGTCCTGTCCTGTCCTGTCTGTCCTGTCCTGCCTGTCCTGTCTGTCCTGTCCTGTCTGTCCTGTCCTGTCCTGTCCTGTCTGTCCTGTCCTGTCCTGTC
>NW_025976195.1:2042-2432 GCF_021869965.1 Rhincodon typus | reverse complement strand
TGTCTGTCCTGTCCTGTCCTGTCCTGTCTGTCCTGTCCTGTCCTGTCTGTCCTGTCCTGTCTGTCCTGTCTGTCCTGTCCTGTCCTGTCCTGTCCATCCTGTCCTGTCTGTCCTGTCCTGTCCTGTGTGTAAGCTGCCATTGTTGCCTGTCACCTGCATCTGTCTTGCACAACCCTCTTACACACTCACTTGTAGCTCCTAACTGCTCTGGAACATCCATCAACCTCTTCACACAGGTCTTCCTCTCTCTTTCTCTCCCTCTCTCTTTCTCTCTCTCTTTCTCTGCATCTCCCTCTCCCTCTCTCTTTCTCTTTCTCTCTCTCTCTCTCTCTCTTTCTCTCTCTCTTTCTCTCCATCTCCCTCTCCCTCACTCTTTCTCTCTCTCTCTCT
>NW_025976195.1:0-2032 GCF_021869965.1 Rhincodon typus | reverse complement strand
TCTTTCTCTCCATCTCCCTCTCCCTCACTCTTTCTCTCTCTCTCTCTTTCTTTCTCTCTCTCTCTCTCTTTCACTCTTTCTTTCTCTCTCCCTCTCTCTCTCTCTCTCTGCTGCCCTCCACATCGCCCTTTTGAACAGTAGCTTTTCGGCTCTGATCGAGAGGCCAAATCCTAACATTTTCCATTCCAGGTATTACTTCCTAGACTTTATTTTCACCCGCTACTCCAAATGCTTGTTCATTTCTTTCGTAGTCTGTGAATGGAATTTGTATTCTGTGTCAGCATTTCAAAGGATTTTATTTCCTTCTACCATTGTCCAGCTTTCTAAGGTAGACAGGAACACGGACAGAAAGCAACGTCTTCTGAGTACTTTGCTGCTTACAATCTCACTGTTCACATATTCCTAACCTTCACAAACTTATTCCGCACCCCTCTTTGTAATGCTCCAACACATCAGCCATCTCCCGTTATCATTTATCCCCAGCACACAAGCCTGCCAACTTGCTCCATCATCCAGTTGGATCTTCATTCTGTCTTTTTGAACCTCAAGCTAGGTTCAAAGCTTCAAGGTGCAATATTGCCATGATCTCAGTGGATGTTATTAACAGGCAGGAGACAGTAAGGGACACCAGGTGCTTGAAGCTGGAGCTAATAAAATTTCTATCTTACCGATCTTACTGAGTAAACTGCTGAGAATTTCCACCATGGAGCTTAGTGATTGATGAGTGAATTGGAAGCTGAGATCAGGAACAGGTCCCTTTTAAATCTTTCCCCTCTCACCTTAAACCTATGCCCCTCCAGTTTTGGACTCCCCTACCTGGGGAAAAAGCCCTTGCCTATTCACCCTATCCATGCCCTTCATGATTTTATAAGCCTCTATAAGGTCACCCCTCAGCCTCCGACGCTCCAGGGAAAATAGCCCCAGCCTATTCAGCCTCTCCCTAAAGCTCAAACCCCCCAACCCTGGCAACATCCTTGTAAATCTTTTCTGACAATTTCCAGTTTTACAACATCCTTCCTAGAGCAGGGAGACCAGAATTGAAGACAGTATTCCAAAAGTGGCCCTAACCAATGTCCTGTACAGCCACAACATGACCCTCCCAACTCCGATACTCAATGCACTGACCAATAAAGGCAAACGTACCAAACACCTTCTTCACCGCCCTGTCTACCTGCGACTCCACTTTCAAGAAACTATGAACCCAAGGTCTCTTTGTTCAGCAACACTCCCCAGGACCTTACCATTAAGTGTATAAATCTTGCCCTGATTTGCCTTTCCAAATGCCTCACATTTATCTAAATTAAACTCCGTCTGCCACCCCTTGGCCCATCCGATCAAGATCCCGTTGTACTCTGAGGGAACCCTCTTCACTGTCCACTACAGCCTCCAATTCTGGTGTCATCCGCAAACCTACTAACCATGACCTCCTATGCTCACATCCAAATTCCCATCTCCTTCGCCATTCCTGTTCCCCCTCGTCGCCCAACCAACAGCAAAGGGCAAAATGCCTCGACGGGAATCTTCCTTCCATCTCCATTCCCCGCCGACGGCTCAAGCCCCTGGAAAAGACCCAATGGCGAGGCTGGAGGCTCTGCTTTCTGTATGGGAAAAGGCATAAATCAATTGGACATCTCCGGTGAATATAAGGTGTGTTCTCTCTCCCGGCAGGGCAGCTCACTCAGGTAGATGCTGGTGGGGACCAGATTCTCGTTGGAGTTGACCGACGCCGCTCTGTCTTTTGCGCCAACAAGAGGGCAGCGGTTTCAGCGGCCAATAGCAACAGCCCATCTTACCACACCATCCAGGGGAGAATGAAATATTACTCATGCGGGCCCAGAAGCTGCTGGGGCATTAACGCCATCGGCAACATCTATTGCCGAATTCACGTAAAGCGCAAATTTTGCACCGGGACCCATTGGGTGAGGGTGCCTGGTCGATTCTTGATGGTGGAGGTTGGCACAGATGGCACAGTCTACGGGATCGGTCTCAATGGGCAGCTCTACCGCAGGTACGGCATAGCGAGGCGGGGGGG
>NW_025976194.1:0-7553 GCF_021869965.1 Rhincodon typus | reverse complement strand
AGGACAACTGAGATGTACGGGAGTGGAATGCCTCATCCTGGGAGCAGATGCGGCGGAGGCGAAGGAATTGGGAATAGGGGATAGCATTTTTGCAGGAAGGTGGGTGGGAGGAGGAGTATTCTAGGTAGCTGTGGGAGTCGGTGGGCTTGAAATGAATATCGGTTTCTAGGTGGTTGCCCGATATGGAGACAGAGAGGTCCAGGAAGGGGAGAGAGGTGTTAGAGATGGTCCAGGTAAACGTAAGGTTGGGGTGGAAGGTGTTAGTGAAGTGTATGAACTGTTCGAGCTCCTCGTGGGAGCACGAGGCGGCGCCGATACAGTCATCAATGTAACGGAGGAAGAGGTGGGGTTTAGGGCCGGTGTAGGTACGGAAGAGGGATTGTTCCACGTAACCTACAAAGAGGCAGGCGTAGCTTGGGCCCATGCGGGTACCCATGGCTACCCCCTTTGTCTGTAGGAAGTGGGAGGAATTGAAAGAGAAGTTGTTGAGTGAGGACGAGTTCGGCTAAGCGGATGAGGGTGTCAGTGGAGGGGGACTGGTCGGGCCTGCGGGACAGGAAGAAGCGGAGGGCCTTAAGGCCATCTGCATGGGGAATGCAGGTGTAGAGGGACTGGACATCCATGGTAAAGATGAGGTGTTGGGGACCGGGGAATTGGAAGTTCTGGAGGAGGTGGAGGGCGTGGGTGGTGTCACGGACATAGGTAGGGAGTTCCTGGACCAAGGGGGAGAAAATGGAGTCTAGATAGTTGGAGATCAGTTCGGTGGGGCAGGAGCAGGCGGAGACAATGGGTCGACCAGGGCATTCAGGTTTGTGGATTTTAGGAAGGAGATAGAAGCGGGCAGTGCGAGGTTGGGGAACGATGAGGTTGGAGGCCGTGGGTGGGAGGTCACCTGAGGTGATGAGGTTGTGGATGGTTTGCGAGATGATGGTTTGGTGCTCAGGGTTGGGGTCATGATCAAGGGGGTGGTAGGAGGAGGTGTCGGAGAGTTGGCGTCCGGCCTCGGCGATGTAGAGGTCAGTGCGCCATACTACAACTGCGCCTCCCTTGTCCGCGGGTTTTATGGTGAAGTTGGGATTGGAGCGGAGGGAGCGGAGGGCTGCACGTTCTGCGGGGGAGAGGTTGGAATTTAGTGGTGACAATCACTAACCAGACTGCATTTCAGTTGCTCTTATCCCTGAACAGGGGCATAGCCACCGCTAGATTAAGCCACATGTGCTGTCACTTGTTTTACCAAAACTACATACAATGCTTGGGTCTGAACTGGCCACCACTCAGGATAGCCAATATTAGAGATACTTATGATAATGGGTACCAGCACATTACCATGTAAATTATTTCTATCCTTTGCCACCACCAATCCACTTTCTCGTCCTGGGCTTATTGCCAGACAAGGTATATCAGTTGGGTCCCAGGGTCTTTCCCTTACACGTTGATACTATTAAGATGGTGGGTGTGCTCACATTTTAACGTTCTCACACGCAAAGCCACCAAGGACTTTGTTAAAGACACTGGGATATGTCTCTGTCACTAGTCTGTGACTGGAAAATGGGGCCATTATTTTTCCCTAGATGCTCCTTCAATGAATGCTACTTAAACTCTCCACGACCTGCCAGCATTCTCACGCCCATCAGTATATTGAGTAACATGCTGCAAGCTGTGTGCAAAAGACCTCCCAGTCATCGCCGGTTGGTTGTTGTTAATTCTATAAAACAGAATCAGTTAGTATTCAGTTTCAGCTTTGATCAATGCCTCCAATGACCTTTCCCCTTCATGTCAACACAGCTGCACGTATCACTAGTCATGATCACTTCGTAATATCCTATTTGTTTCGGCACACATCCTGTCTTCTCTGATGCAACTTTCACCCTGCCCTTATCACTTATAGAGTTTACCTCAGCCCTCTACGTCCATGCCTTTTCATAATCTGTTGATCACTAACTTCCTGTACAGCCATTCGCACAGCTTTCTCATAAACTGTTTGCCTTTCTCTCTAATGGGTCCTATGTCTTCGCTATCAATCGTTGAAAAATAAGCATACAGTGCAAAAGGTGGAGAATAAATCAAATGATATGATGACTTTCATAGTGAGAGGATTCAAGTACAGCAGCAGGAATGTCTTGCTGCAGTTGCACAGGGCCTTGGTGAGACTACACCTACTGTATCATCTGCAATTTTTGTTTCAGGAAGGATGTTCCTAATGACCAAGGAGTCCAGAACAAGGGATGACAGCCTAAGAATATGGAGTAAACCATTTAGGACAGAGATGAGGAGAAATTTCTTCACCCAGAGAGTAGTCAACCTGTGGAATTCTGCCATGGAAAGTGATTGAGGCCAAAACATTGAATGTTTTCAAGAAGCTGTTAGATACTGTTCTTAGGTCTAAATGGATCAAAGTATATGAGGAGGAATCAGGAACATGTTACTCAGTTGAATGACCAGCCATGATCTTATTGAATAGGGGAACATGATTGAAGGGCTGAGTGGCTCACTATGCTCCTACTTTTTATATTTCCATGTTTTTATTCTTTCGTGGATGTGGACAATACTGGATAGATCAGCATTTGTTACTTATTCTTAATTACCCTGGGAAAGGCATATCCATCTGAACAGGCTAATGACCTGGCTCTTGGCTTAATGATTCTCCCAAAAAACAGCACTTCAAACAACGCACCCGAGGTTATGTTTTCAAAATCCCGAAAGTTGAATCTGTAACATTTTGACTCAGAAACGGGAAATGCAGAGCCAAGCTGGCATGAAATGCTAATCTCTTGGCCAGTATTGCAAAAAGAGTTAAAATGATTCCTCTCTCCTTCCCAAGGGCAACTGTGCAAAGATTTAGACTTAACTGTTCATCAATAGCAAGCCAGCAATTTAATGCAAAACATATACATGGACCTCCAGTTTGTAAGCAAAATAAAGAAGCATACTCCCACCTCAACCAGTTTAAAGTGAAAACTTTCCCTGTGTACAGTAAATCTTCAAAATTATTGTTTAAATTCTGTACAATATTAGTGGACAAACAACAAGATAATTAACTGAATGAATCTTATTTATGGCTTAGTCATTCCGCCAAACACATTGGGCAGAATTTTCCCAGTCTCATGAAGGCAAATTTGAAGGGTAGGGGCACTGGCAAATTTAGAAAACAAAAAGCCAGGCTACATCTTAGCACATTTGTTGGCTGCAGCTAGCAGACAGATAAGGCAATTATTGAAGTAATTAGTAGGTATTTCGTGAGCTGGCTGCAATTATGCCCAAGGCACATGGGAACCACAGATATGTCTGCGGCTCACCTACTCACAGGATGTGACATTAGAGCTGGAGATCAGAATGCCTTGAGATGTTCAGTGTGTTTTTACTTTGAAGTATCCAACTTGGAGGCCTTAGGTCACCTGCCTGCAAAGTCGATTTGTCTTTCCTGTAGATGATCCAGCAGGTGGTGTTGTGCAGGAGAAATTGGCTGCAAGTTCACATCACCATCTCCAAGGTTCATCGATCTTTTGCTGCCCTTCGCTGGTCCAATCAGATCGGCAGGTCATAGCCAATAGCCTTGGCAGGAGGGCTGCCCACTGCCCTTCTATCTGGATGCTCTGATTGGACTGTCCCACCTCCATATTCTGCATGCTGTCCTAGTTGGCTGCCTCCTGTAAAACTAATCCAATCAGGTGAGTACTGAAATGCTAGATCCCTTTTTTGACCTGGAAAAAATGCCAATATTTGGCTTTCAATGTTCACAGCAAGTGTTTAGATTTGTTAACTAGTGTTGTTGCCTAGGTATGTATATGTATCTTACATGCTTATCTAATCATATAGGAGTCACAGCTCTTCTCTTTGTTAACTCCCTTTTACGCATATTTATTAGTACCTGCTATGGCCAGTCTTCACCTGTGAGTACATAGAAAATGGAAACATGTGGAATTAAGTTGGTGGGTGGAACTTTTTCAGATACCATGAAAACCACCAGGAAACATAGACAATGGAGCTTCCACAAAAAACAAAACAGCTTGCTCTCGGTCTGCACAATTTCTCATAGGTGATTTGGGAAGGAAATTCACTCCTCATCTCTTTAATCAACTTAACTATTCAGTAAAACACTCAAAAATGACTGTGTGGCCAAATTTCATTCTAACTTCATCTGTAAGTTTGCTGACGACACCACTGTTGTAGGCCAAGTATCAAAAAATGATGAGACAGCATACAGGAAAGAGATGGAGTGCTTGGTGATGTGGTGCAAAGATAACAATCTCTCCCTCGATGTCAGCAAAAATAAAGAGCTGATCATCGACTGCAGGAAGCAAGGACGAAACCACGCCCTATCTATATCAATGGAGCTGAGGTGGAGCAGGTCGAGAGCGCCAAGTTCCTAGGAATGATGATCATTAACAATCTGTCCTGGACCACTCACATTTTTGTGACAGTCAAGAAGGCACAACAATGCCTCTTCTTCCTCAGGAGGTAAGGAAATTCAGTATGTCCAGAAGGACTCTCACCAACTTTTACAGATGCACCATAGAAAGCATTCTATCTGGATGCATCATGTCTTGGTGCAGCAACTACTCTACCCAGGACTGTGAGAAATTACAGAAAGTTGTGAACACAGCCCAGACCATCACACCACCCAACCTTACATCTATTGACTCCATCTACACTTCTTGTTGCCACGGAAAGGCAGCTACCATCATTAAAACCCCTCCCACCCCAGTTATAACCTCTTCCAATCTCTTCCATCAGGTAAAAGATACAAAAAGAGCTTAAATACACATATCAACAGGTTCAAGAACAGCTTCTTCCCTGAATAAGCCTCTCAAATTTCAAATCTAATGTTGATCTCGCTTTTTGTGTACCTTTTTGCAACTGTAACTTTGTATTCCTCACTCTGTTCAATCACCCATGAACTTTGTATATTATGATCTGCCTGTACTACACTCAAAACAAAACCTTTCACTGTACTTTGGTACAAATGACAATAATAAATCAAATCAATCAAGAAATACTGTTACTGACCACATCTCCTTTGGAGATATCCCTTCCAAAGCTACCCACCTCATAGTTTCCCAAACATGCACTGCCATTTCTACCTTTTATCCAAAAATACACAAACAGGACAGCCCTGGCCAACATATTATTTCATCCTGCTCCTGCCACACTGAACCTATTTCTTCCTAACTTGACTCTATTTTCTTTTCCTCTCATCCAGTCTGTTCCCACTTGTATTCGTAATTCCACTGTCATCAACTCCACAATTTCCAGTTTTGCTTCAACATGGCCATACAATCCCTTTGCACATCCATTCCCCTTGGTCTGAAGGCCTGAACAATCCTGATCCACCACCACTCTCTTGTTCTGAACTTGTTCTCACTTTGGACAATATTTCTTTTAATTCATCTCACTCTCCAAAACAAAGGTGTGACTGTGGGTACATGCATGTGTTTCAGTGATGCCTGTGTCCTCATGTGCAACACTCCTTATTCTAGTTTCAAAGTTTCTCTCACCTTCACCTGGTCTATTTCTAACTCTTCCTATCCCTTCCTTGACTACTCTGTTTCCATTTCTGGGAATAGGTTGTCTACTAATATCCATACAATAAACCCATCGTTACCTTGACCATATTTCCTCACACTCTGCTTCTTGTAAGGGCTCAAATCCATTCTCATAGTCTCCATGTCTCTGTCGCATCTGTTCTGATGATATCACCTTCCATCGGATGCTTTCAACATATCCTTATTTTTATTTAACCCAGCACTCCCCTCACCAATGTTGGCAAGGCTCTCAGCTATGCTGAATACAATTGTCGCATTTCTGCCTTCTTCCCTTCTACTCCCTCCCAGAACGATAGGATTCCTTTTAGCCTCACTTTCTAACACCACCGCCCCACCCATCCCAGCCTCTGCATTCATTTCTCCCATCTCCAGCAGGGAGCACCATAAAACACACCTTCCCCTCCCTTCCTTTGCCAGCATTCCTCAGGGATCATTCCCTCTGTTACTTCCCGCATCAATCCAAACACTTCTTCAGCCCTCCATAGCACCTTTCCATTCAAATGCAGAAGGTGTGAGACTTCCCTTTTTCCTCCTCCCTCATGTCTCCTCACAATCCAAGGCCCTAAACGCACCTTCCAGGTGAAGCAGTGGTTTTATTTGTACTTCTTTCAGTCTAATCTACCATTAACTGGTCAGAATGTAGTCTCCTTTACACTAGTGAGACCAAATGCAGACTGAGTGACAACTGTGCAGAACATCTCCATTCTATCTGCAAAAATGACTCCACCCTTCCAGTTTCTTGCCAATTCAATGCATCATTTTTGTG
Source organism: Rhincodon typus (assembly GCF_021869965.1). Taxonomy (NCBI): domain Eukaryota; kingdom Metazoa; phylum Chordata; class Chondrichthyes; order Orectolobiformes; family Rhincodontidae; genus Rhincodon; species Rhincodon typus. The sequence continues at coordinate 1,244 of NW_025976194.1, read as the reverse complement.
TCATGTAAACATTTCTGATCTAGGCCTGCTGCTGTGTGCATTGAAGCCTAATACAAACTGGAGGAACACCACCCTGTTTTCCACTTAGGCACTTTACAGCCTGCAGGATTTAATACTGAGTTTAACAGTTTTAGAGAATGAACATTCTCATCCATTTTGATTACTCTCCCTTCTCTCCCTGATGTTTTATTTGCATGGGTTTGCTCTCAGCAGAATTGACCTGTTTTCCACTATTCAGACCTACCCTTAACACCTATTCAGCATCTGTAAATCATCTCTAGCACTCACTTTATCCTTTGGGCACTCTCGACATCTATCCCACTCACTCCTCTTTCCCCTTTTGTCAACCGTAGAAAAGCCATCATTTTCTAGCCCTCTTCAGTTCCAAAGAAGAGCCATAACAGACTTAAAATGTTAACTTCCTTCCTTCTTCCACAAATGCTGCCAGACCTGTTGAGTTTCTCCAGCACTGTCTGTTTTTTTTATTTATTCATGACACAAATTACACAACTTTGGTAAAGAAGCTTTGTATGAAAAACTGGGCAGCAGAGATCTGCCCATTGTACAATTTGTCTGTGCTACATTTTAAGAGGCTAATTCATTTTTGCTGTGAGACACTTGCATTTAAACTGCTGAATTTTATTGCAAAAATATTTTGTTTCTCCAAGTCATGTTTGTGTGAGGAGTAACAAATATTAATTGCTACATTAGTGGGTTATGTGCTGAGAGGGGTACTGATTAGATGGCATTTGCAGAGATAGCATCAGCAGAATAAGCAGCATGGGTATTTTGTGAAATAAATACCTGCATCAGCCTCCTTAAACAGAAGGCACTCATATGTTAAGCACAATAGTTATTCGACTTTGCAGCTATGTGACACAACCGGGTACCTGAGTTACCTCATGAAGAGATATCCAGGAAACACTGGTGACCTGAAAAACAGAGGGTCCATTCTGATAGTTATCAATTAGACTTACAGAACCTTGAAGAATATTTCACTCCTCAAATCTGCCATGAAGAAGGTTGTAATTTGCAATGATTAAGCAGTTTGATGTTAATCTGATTAATGTCACAGATTAAAATGCCAGTGTCAGGACAGGACAGTAAACGATCTAGAAACCCATGGTCGCAGTTGGCGGAATGGGTACTTAACAATTGTTACTAATGCAATGCTGTTCCTAAACAAATATGTTGCCCTGATATAACAAGGTGTAGAGCTGGATGAACACAGCAGGCATGGCAGA
>NW_025976193.1:3743-7553 GCF_021869965.1 Rhincodon typus | reverse complement strand
CCCCCCCCCCCCCCCCCCCCCCCCCCAATCACCTGTTGAGTTGCCTGCTCTCACTTTCTGCACGCACGCTGTGAGGACATTGAAGCTGAGGATGAGAATGAGGATGAGGAGGGGGTCTCCGTGAGCCTGCCCCGGCCTGGGGAACATGGTGAGAGACAGCGGGCAGCTGCTGGTAGCAGGGCCGGGGCTTGCAGCCTGGTGCCGGGGCTGGCCAGTGCACTGCTCCCGCTGCCTCAGCCACTTCATACACCGGGGAGTGCGGAGCCTCCTGTACACTGTCTGATTGGCCGAGAGAAAGGCTCGTCTCTCAGCAACTCCAAACTTCACTGTGTTTCAGGAACATTGAGCCAAGAAAGCATTAGCTTCAGTCCCTACTCATCCCCACTTCCACTAATCCCAGTGTGTAACCTGCTTCAGTCATCCTCAGCTTTCCTCCTTCCCAATTCACATTTAACCCATTCAATCCACCATTAAACAATTCTGGTTTACCCTCACCCTCCACCATTAGTCACCTCAGGTCTCCCTTACTCTCCTCGAGTCTCCCTTACCCTCTTCAAATCCTAATTACCTTCCTCAAGTCCCTGTTACCCACCTTACTACATTACCTGAGCCCAGCATCAGTGCTGTTTCCCTGTATTTCACGGATGGAGCTAAAAATGGTCAAAGTGCAGGGTGTTATAGAGCTAAAGAATCTAATCATAGAATGCCTACAGTGTGGAAAGAGGCCATTCGGCCCACTACTTCTGCACTAACCCTTCAAACAGCATCCCACTCAGACCCACCCTCCTACCCTATTCCCTATAACCCTGTATATCCCATGACTAATCCACCCAGCCTGGACACTACAGACGATTTAGCATGGCCAGCCCACCCTAACCTGCACATCTTTGGGCTATAGGCAATGGGTGAGTTGCTGGTGGAGGGAATCCCTCCTCAGAAAGTGGGACATTTTGCTGATAGGTTCTTCCATGAGGAGCAGCGTTTGAGACCGAGGTACACCTTGTACAAACAGAGAGGTGGAACAAGAGGGAAGTCACCCCCAATGCCTTCACCTGGCTCCTGGTTATTTTCAAACTATCACAATCAAAGAGCTGGGAGACCCTGTCTCCAATAGGACACGGGGACTAAAGCTTTGATTTAGGAGACTTTCCTACCTTGAGTGACGCTTGCAGCAGACAAAACATAGCCATCGCTCTGTTTCCACCTCAGGTTTTGTCCTGGAACAATTATAGTTGGGGAGGCACCAAGTCACATTAAACCTAGAAGACTCACCCAGTTTTACCTATCCTGGGGGGACAGGTAACCAGCTTGGGTCACTTTAGGAACACACCTTCCTCGTCCATTCATTCCTGGGGTGGGACGTGAACCCAGAGTTGCTGGCTCAGAGGTAGGGATGCTAGCCACTGTGACACAAGCCCTCCTAGAGAACAAGAACAGGGAAGAAAATGGAGCAAATCCGACTGTGCACACACAAAAAGAGATAATTTTCATACACAGCTGTCCATTCAAACATCTACATACAGCTGATATCTATCAGGGTATCTAACATTGATATATAAGCAGCAAAATCTTACAAAAATCTGCAGCATGTCACAAACTACACCTCGACTTCCCAACCTGTAACGTTTCACCTCTGTCACTATGAAACAGTGACCCCCAACTACCACTTCACACAGCACACGTTCAGGGCTAGCAGTTGGTTGCATTCCTGAGGGAGTGCCGCTCTGTTGGCAGGGCATTTTGTCAGGCCCTCTGCCGTCACAGACAGATGGAGAAAGGATCTCGTAACTCTGTCCCGGAGAAGTGCAGGGAATCTCCCCACATTTCCGACTCAACATTCACCATAGTACAGGAAACGTTATCGTGTCGTTCACTCGCTGTTATTTGTGAGATGCTGCTGTGCACACATTGCCTGCCATGTTTCCCTACATTACAACAGAGATGTTTGAGTTGACAGGTCACATATTGAAAGATGCCAGTCCCCAGACATGTACCTTGTCAAGGACTAATATACTTAGAATCCCTACAGTGTGGAAACAGGCCCTTCAGCCCAATAAGTCCACAATCAACCCTCAGAGCATCCCACCCAGACCCATCCCTCATAACCCACCTAATCTACACAATCCTGGACACTGTGGGCAATTTAGCATGGCCAATCCACCTAGCCTGCACATCTTTGGACTGTGGCAGGAAACTAGAGCACCCGGAGGAAACCCACATAGACACAGGGAGAATGTGCAAACTCCACGCAGACAGTTGCCAGAGGGTGGAATCGAACCCAGGTGCTTGGCGCTGTGAGGCAGCAATGCTAACCACTGAGCCACCGTGCTGCCATGATAACAAATGATGGTGTTGCCTGAAGCTGAAACTGTAGCCTCTCAGAATGCTGAACCAGATGTAGGAATCTGCTACTCTTTCCATCCTAACACTGTACATGTTGGCGAAATCAACCCAGTCCTTGTGTTACTCCTGGCAGCCACTACACTCATTGTTCAATGCCAGCAAGTTAACGCCTTTGAACTAAATCTGCTTCAGGGGATGGGGGGTCAGAGGCATCCTGTATTCTCAATCTATATTCTGTTTATGATTTACCAACTTGCAACCAAACTGACCCAAATCCATCTCAATATCTCCGTGTCTCTTGCATTTTAAATAGACATTTCAAAGTTAAATCAATTCGCATCTTTTATTTCACTGTTAAGAATGCAGCCCAGGGGGTGAAATGATGTCTTTTTACAGGAGATCTGTGTCTTTGTCATAGTGTCAAACAGCATAGAAACAAACCCTTTTGTCCATGCTGACCAAATTTCCCAAACTAAACTTGCCTGCAATCAGCCCATATCCCTCTAAACCTTTCCTATTCACAAATTTATCTAAATGTCCTTTAAACGTTGTAACTGTATCTGCATCCACCACTTCCTCTGGCAGTTCATTTCACACATGAACCACCCTCTGCGTGAAAAGATTGCTCCTCAGGTCCCTTTTAAATCTTTCGTTTCTCACCTTAAAAATTGCTCCCTAGTTTTGAACTCTCCTACCCTGGGGAACAGACCTTTGCTATTCACCTTTTCTATGCCCCTGACAATTTTATAAACCTCTATAAGGTCACCCTTCAACCTCCTACACTCCAGTGAAAAAAGTCCCAGACTATCCAGCCTCTCCTTATGACTCAAACCCTCCATTCCTGGCAACATTCAGGTAAATCTATTTCTGAACCCTCTCCAATTTAATAATATCCTTCCTATAGAAGGGTGACCATAACTGAACACAGTACTCCAAAAGTGCCCTCACCAACATCCTATACAACCTCAAAAAGCCTTCCCAGCTCCTCAAGTCAATGGTCTGAGCAATGAAGGCAAGAGTACGAAAAGCCTTCTTAATTACCCTGTCTACCTGTGACATACCTTTCGAAAAACTATGTACCTGAACTCCTAGGTCTCTCTGTTCAACAATACATTTGGAAATGCATTGTAGCAAGGCAACTTTTTAAAGAGGCAGTGTTGGATTTTTTTTAGCAGGACCCTTTTCATGAGGTTCCTTGTTAATGGGGGCCAGATTTAAAGTGCCCCTTTAAAGGGGAGTAATGGTCCTTTTTGAGGGGATGTTGCCTGGTCACCACGTGAAAGAAAGGCTGAGTGACCATCTTTCAGATTCTACCAAGCCCCATAATCAGTGTCCCCAGGCCCTGTAACACCAGCTCCACACCCCCACCTCAAATAGGGCCTAGGGGAGTGAGTCTCAGAGGGTGCTGAGGGAGTGAGTCTCGGAGGGTGCTGAGGGAGTGAGTGTGAGAGGGTGCTGAGGGAGTGA
>NW_025976193.1:3508-3733 GCF_021869965.1 Rhincodon typus | reverse complement strand
GGAGGGTGCTGAGGGAGTGAGTGTGAGAGGGTGCTGAGGGAGTGAGTCTCGGAGGGTGCTGAGGAGTGAGTGTGAGAGGATGCTGAGGGAGTGAGTGTCGGAGGATGCTAAAGGAGTGAGTGTTGGAGGGTGGTGAGGGAGTGAGGTTCAGAGGGTGCTGTAGGAGTGAGTGTGAGAAGGTGCTGAGGCAGTGAGTGTGAGGGGGTGCTGAGGCAGTGAGTGTGA
>NW_025976193.1:514-3498 GCF_021869965.1 Rhincodon typus | reverse complement strand
GTGCTGAGGCAGTGAGTGTGAGGGGGTGCTGAGGCAGTGAGTGTGAGAGGGCGCTGAGGGAGTGAGTGTTGGAGGGTGCTGAGGGAGTGAGTGTGAGAGGGTGCTGAGGGAGTGTGGTTCGGAGGATGCTGAAGGAGTGAATGTCGGAGGGTGCTGAGGGAGTGAGTGTGAGAGGGTGCTGAGGGAGTGAGTGTGAGGGGGTGCTGAGGGAGTGAGTGTTGAAGAATTTAATTCAAACTGAAAACCAAGAATCTTGAAGTTGAATCCTCACTCACTAAATCCCTCTGTCGCAGTGTCTCGCTGTAATGGCTGTGATGTTCTTTTGTCTCATGTTCACAGGCTGGTCTTATTGTAAAACAACTTTACCTTTTGGAGCTCAATTCCTATTCCTTCTCTATGTCTCCTCATATTGCATTATTATTTCTGCTTTATGGTCAGTAAATGATAAATATTGTCTTCACTGAAGGAAACCTGGTTAAATTCGCTGCTTTTGTAACAGAGGATCATTTGGGTCTTTGAGTCAGGTCTCCACAAGGAAGGGGATCTTTTTAAAATTAATCTTGTTGTGAATAAACAAAAGAATGGGTGAACAAGGATGTGAGCCAGTCCATCGCTCCTCACCCAGCAATTAATGGTCTGGGATGTTGTGGGGGGTAATAAGATGAATGTTTATGTTTGATTCCAGGTTCCTCTCTCCTAAATTAGAGGATTCTTCATCTACTCCAAAAGCTGCACTTTCTCACCGAAGAAACTACTCCCAGTGACTGTGCTCCTAGTGATCTCTCTTCTGGTGACCTCAATCCCAGTGACCCTACTCCTCCCAGTAATCCAATTCCCAGTCACCCGACTCCCAGTGATCCCATTCCCAATGACCCTACTCCCAGTGGCCTCATTTCCAGTGATCCCAACCCCAATAACACCACTCCCTGCAACCCCACTCCTTGTGACCCTATTCCCAGTTACCCAAATCCCAGTGATGTCACTCCCTGTGTCCCAATTCCCAGTGTCCTCAGTCACAGTGACCTTACATCCAGAGGTCCCAATCCCAGTGACCCCACTTTCAGTCTCCTCATTACCCATCAACCCACTCCCAGTGACCCCATTCCCAGTGAACCCCATTCCTACTGACCCTACTTCCATTGACCCCACTTCCAGTGATCCCACTCCCTGTGACACCACTCTCTGTCACCCCATTCCCAGTGACTTCATTCTCAGTAATGTCACACCTGTATCCAGTGTCATCTGTCCCAGAGACCTCTCTCCCAGTGATAACATGACTCCTGACTCTGAGTGACTCCACTTCCAGAGAGCTCACTCCCAATGACCCCACTCCCAGTGAGCCCACCACCAGTCTCTTCACTTCCAGTCACCCCTTTCCCAGTTACCCATTTCCCACTGTCCCCATTCCCACTGTCCTCACTCCCAATGACCCCACTCCCTGGGACCCCACTCCTTGTGTCTCAATTTCCAGTTACCCCGTTCCCAATAATCCCACTCCTAGTGTCCTCACTCCCACTTATATTACTTCAGTGTATTTACTCCCAGTCACCCCAGCCCCTGTGACCCCAGTGTCCTCAATGACTTCCCCCCTCCCAGTGACGTTATTCTCAATGCCACCATTCCCAGTGATCCAACTCCCAATGACCGCTTTCCCACAGACCTCCATCACACTGACACCATTCCCAGTGACACCACTCCCAGTGACCTCACTCCAAGTGACCCCCATTCCCAGTGACCCCACTCCCAGTTATCTCACTCTCAGTGACACCACTCCCAGTGAGCTCCACTCCCACATGCCCCATTCCCGTTGACCTTGCTCCTAGTTACTCCACTCCCTGTGACCCCATTTCCAGTTACCAGTTTCACAGTGACCTCCCTCCCAGTGTCCCTACTCCCAGTGACCCCACTCCCAGTGTCCCTACTCCCAGTGACCTCCCTCCCAGTGTCCCTACTTCCAGTGTCCTCACTCCCAGTGACCTCACTCCCAGTGACCTCCCTCCCAGTGACTTCATTCCCTGTGACCTCACTCGCAGTGACCTCACTCTCAGTGACCTCCCTCCCAGTCTCATCATTCCCTGTGACCTCACTCGCAGTGTCCCTACTCCCAGTGACCTCCCTCCCAGTGACATCATTCCCTGTGACCTCACTCGCAGTGACCTCACTCCCAGTGACCTCCCTCTGAGTGACATAATTCCCTGTGACCTCACTCCCAGTGTCCTCACTCCCAGTGACATCATTCCCAGTGTCCTCACACCCAGTGACATCATTCCCTGTGACCCCACTGCCAGTGACCCCATTCCCTCTGATCTACCCCTGTGACCCTTGACTTTTGTTCCTGTGTGTTCAAGTGACCCTCTCCTAGTGTGAGCCTGTCTCTCCCCTCCTTGTGACCCCTGTCCTAGTGACACTGTCACCCTCTTCCCTCAGTCCCAGAGCTCATTCTCTCATTCTCTCTCTCACTCTTGATCTCTCTCTTATTTTCTCTCTCTCTCTCACACACACACACGCCCACATGCATGCACACGGGACACACAGACATGGACACACAGACATGCACACTGTCTCTCTCTCCCCCCGCGCTCTCTCTCTCTCTCTCTCTCACACACACACACACACACACACACAGAGTCTGCGAGGAAATGGTGTGGAGATTTTCCAAAAGGACCCATTGCCCCAGTAACTAATTGACATGGTCCTGGGGCAAGTATGGGTATTTCGAAGACCTGCCCAAGGGGATAGAACTGTAGCAGACCCTGGAAACAGACCCTTCGGTCCAACCAGTCCACGCCAACTATGTTCCCAATCTAAACTGGTCCCGCTTGCCTGCATTTGGCCCATATCCTTCCAAACTTTTCCTATTAATGTACTTATCCAAATGTCTTTTAAACATTGTAACTGTACAGTTCTGAGGAAGAATCACCTGCCCCGAAACGTTAACTCTTCACAGATGCTGCCAGACCTGCTGAGCTTTTCCAACAACTTCT
>NW_025976193.1:0-414 GCF_021869965.1 Rhincodon typus | reverse complement strand
CTTGCTCTGAGGTAGCAGTTGAGGTTACATCCGGTGTCAATTTCTGTAACAAAGGAAATAGATGGGGTAGTAGGCTATTCAGCCCTTTGAACCTTAAGAGCCCTTCTCTGTTTTTCCAATTTCCTCTGCTAGCAGCTTATCTTGTTCCAAATATTTGCTGCTAATTTTTCCAGTCAAACTATATTCCAAGGGGAATATCCACGAGTGCCCTCAATTGGTCTGTGTGGAAACATGAAGTCAGCAAATGTCTTTCAGTATCTGCCAAGTCACGTCTTGTAGACTTTTACCACTTAAAAGAACTGCGCAAAGCATCAGACATAGATTGTAGCAGAAGTCAGATAAATTCATGTACCAACTAATCTACTGATATAACAAGGTGTAGAGCTGGATGAATACAGCAGGCCAAGCAGCATC
>NW_025976192.1:0-7554 GCF_021869965.1 Rhincodon typus | reverse complement strand
CGAAATGTCAGCATTCCTGCTCCTCTGATGCTGCTTGGCCTGCTGTGTTCATCCAGCTCTACACCTTGTTATCTCTAATTTGTATAATCTCTCCTCATAACTTGATCCCTAAAGTCCAGGTATCATTGTTATAAACCTACACTGTACTCGTTCCAAAACCAATATATCCTTCCCAAGGTGTGATGCTGGATCTGCTCACAATAGTCCAAGTGGAGTCTAACTAGGGTTTTGTTTAAATGCAGCATAACTCCCGCATCCTTATACTCCAGTCCTCTAGATACTGGCTGTATTTACATTGTAGGTACAGGCTAAACTCACATTAGCAAGTTACACCTTGCCCATTTTAGTCTAAGTCTTTCATTGCTGTGTACATGTTAATTACGACCAGTCAACCTCACTGGCTTGGAAAATGAAACACTATAAGTGAAAAGAAACACCCACGTGTTCATATCATCTTTTGTGACTTCAAGGCAAACCAAAGTACTTTACTGCCACTGTGCTATTTTAGAAGTATAATTACTGTTTTAAGGTAGGAGATACAGCAACCAATTATTGCATGCAGCAAGCTGCCACCAGCAACTATTTGATAATGATCAGATCACCTGTTTTTAATGATTTAAAATATTAAGCAGCATATTAGGGTGTGGTGGTTAATAGATTAAAGCAAATACCACAGGTGATTTGGTGATGCAAAACAGAATATTCAGTTGTGTCCAAGAGTGCTTCTGGGCATAAAGAACATTTTAAATAAAGCATTCCCCAGGGTATGGGAGTCCAAAAGTAGAGGGCATAGGTTTAGGGTGAGAGCGGAATGATCGAAAAGGGAACTAAAGGCAACTTTTTCAAGCAGAGGGCGGTGCGTGTATAGAATGAGCTGCCAGAGGAAGTGGTGGAGGCTGGTACAATTACAACATTTAAAAGGCATCCGGATGGGTATATGAATAGTAAGGGTTTAGAGGGATATGGGCCAAATGCTGGCAAATGGGACGAGATTAATTTAGGATATCTGATCGGTATGGATGAGTTGGACTGAAAGGTCTATTTTCATATTGTACTTCTCTATGACTCTATGAGTCTGTGATTATACTAGGGTGACACAGTGACAGTGTCTCCAACTTTGAACCAGGAGGCCTGGGTTCTTGACCTACTTCTTACACATGGGTGTAATTACATCCTGAACAGCTTGATCAGACGATATCTACAACAGGAGATAAATGACATAGCAGGAAACCAGGGAAAATTCCCCCGCTCTCTGAAATAGTACTAAAAGATATTTTATACCTCAGAGAGCAGGTAGAATATCAGTTTAGTTGGCCCATCTGAATGACATATTTTGCATCTGTGCAGCGTTCTCTCAGTTCTGCACAGGAGCTTTAATTATACTAAGTTTCCCAAATGAAATTTGGATACATAATCTTCTGACTCAGAGAATCAAGTGATGTAAGGAACATAGGAACAGGAGTAGGCCATTCAGTCCTTTGAGTCTATCCTACCTTTCAATGCAACCATGGCTGATCAAACACCTCAATGTCTTTTATCCACCCCATCTTCATAACTTTGTACATCACTGGTAATCAGAAATCTATCAATGTCTACCTTAAACATATTCAAAGATAACCCGCTGTAGTAGAGAATTTCAAAGGTTCACAACAACCTGAGTGAAAAACTTCATCTCAAACTTAAGTGGCATGCTCCTTATTTTTAAATTGTACCTCTTGGTTCTAGATTCCCCAGTCAGGGGAAACATCTGCAAACCCTGTCTATCTTTTTAAATATTTTATGTTCAAATGAGTTCTCCTCTCATTCTTTGAAACTCCAAAGAATGCTTGCCCAGTTTGCCTAATGTCCCTTTGTAGGAAAGCCCCAGCATCCATAAGACCATAAGACATAGGAGCAGAAATTAGACCATTCACCCCATCGAGTCTGCTCTGCCATTTAATCATGGCTGATAAGTTCGTCAACCTCATTCTCCTGCTTTCTCCCTGTAACCCCTGATCCCCTTGATAATCAAGAACCTATCTATCTCAGTCTTAAATGTACTCAATGACCCGGCCTCCACAGCTTTCTGTGACAGTGAATTCCATAGATTCACCACTCTCTGGCTGAAGAAGCTTCTCCTTATCTCCGTTCTAAAAGGTCTTCCCTTTACTCTAAAGTAGAGTGCCCTCGGGTCCTAGATTCTCCTACCAATGGAAGCATCTTCCCAACATCCATTTTGTCCAGGCCATTCAGTATTCTGGAAGTTTCAATTAGATCCCCCTTCATCCTTCTAAATTCCAATGAGTATAGTCCTAGAGTCCTCAAACGTTCCTCAAATGTTAAGCTTTCCATTCTTGGGACCACTCTCGTGAACCTCCTCTGAACCCGCTCCAGGGCCAGTACATCCTTCCTGAGATATGGGGCCCAAAACTGCACACAATACTCCAAACATGGCCTAACCAGAGCCTTATAAAGCCTCAGCAGTACATCCCTGCTTATATATTCAAGTCCTGTCAAGAGAAATGCCAACTGACTACTGACTCAACCTGCAAGTTTACCTTGAGAGAATCCTGGACTAGAACTCCCAAGTCTCTTTGCACTTCAGACTTCTGAATTTTCTCCCCATTTAGAAAATAGTCCATGCTTTTATTCTTCTTACCAAAGTGCATGACTTCACACTTTCCCACGTTGTACTCCATCTGCCACTTCTTTGCCCACTGTCCTAACCTGTCCAAATCTTCTGAAGCCTTGCCACCTCCTCAATACTACCTGTCCCTCCTCCTATCTTTGTAATGTCTGCAAACCAGGAAAAGTTTGGTGAGTTTCCCAGGTATACCCTTTATGCAATCATATGTTTCCTGAAATAAGGAGACCAAACTGTACACAGTACTCCAGGTGTGGTCTAACCAAGCTCCTATCTTGTTGTATCCAGAAGTGTTCTTACACATACTGAACTTTTTTCTTTCCATCACCAAATCACCATGGTAATTTTTTTTCATCTATTAACCACCATCAGTAGAGTCAGTTGATAGAATTGGATTCAAAATTGGCTTGAAGGTAGGAGACGGAGAGTGGTGATGGAGGATTGTTTTTTTGTTCTGAAGGCCTGTGACTAGTGGTGTGCTGCAAGTTTCAGTGCTGGCTCCACTGATTTTTATCATTGATATAAATGATTTGGATGTGAATATAGGAGTTTCGGTTAGTAAGTTTGCAGATGACATCAAAATTGGTGGTGTATTGGACAGTGAAGAAGGTTATCTCAGAGTACAACAGGACCTTGATCAGATGGGCCAACAGGGTAAGGAGTGGCAGATGGAGTTTAATTTTGACAAATGTGAGGTGTTGCATTTTAGTAAAGCAAATCAGACCAGGACTTATGCAGTTAAGGCCAAACAAAGAGACCTAGGGGTGCAGGTTCATAGATCCTTGAAACTGGAGTCGCAGGTAGGCAGGTATGTGAAGAAGATGCTCGGTACATTTGCCTTTATTGGTCAGTGCATTGAGTATAAGAGTTGGGGTGTCATGTTGCAGCTGACAGGATATTGGTTTGGCTAGTTCTGGTCTCCACGCTATAGGAAAGATGTTGTTAAACTTGAAAGATTTACAGGGATGTTGCCGGGATTGGAGGGTTTGTGCTATAGGGAGAGGCTGAATAGGCTGGGGCTATTTTCCCTGGAATGTTGGAAACTGAAGATTTATAAAATCATGAGGGACATGGCTGGGTGAATACCAAAGTGTTTTTCCTAGGGTAGGGGAGTCCAAAACTAGAGGGCATAGGTTTAAGGTGAGGGGGAAAGATTTAAAAGGGACCTAAGGAGTAACTTTTTCATGTAGAAGGTGGTGCGTGTATGGAATGAACTGCCAGAGGCAGTGGTGGAGGCTGGTACAATTACAACATTTAAAAGGCATCTGAATGAGTACAAAAATAGGAAAGTTTAGAGGGATATGGGCCAAATGCTGTCAAATGGGAGTAGATTAGTTCAGGATATGTGGTTGGCATGGATGAGTTGGACCGAAGGGTCTGTTTCTGTGCTGTACAACTCTATGATTCTGTGGCAAGCCAGTACAAAAGGTAGAGTCTCATGGGATCCATGGTGTGCTCGCTAGATGGATACAGAACTGGCTTGGTCATAGCAGACAGAGGCTGGTGGTGGAAGGGTGCTTTTTCGAATAGAGATCAGTAACTAATGATGTTCCGCAGGGAACAGTGCTGGGACCTTTGTTGTTTGTAATATATATAAATGAGCTGGAGGAAAATGTCAGTGGTCTGATTAGTAAGTTTGCGGATGACAGTAAAATTGGTGGAAGTGCAGGTAGTAAGGAGGATTGTCAAATGATTCAGTGGGATATAGATTGATTTCAGATTTGGACAGAGAAATGGCGAATGGAGTTTAATCCAGACAAATACGAGCTGATGCATTTTAGAAGGTCAAATTCAGCTGTGAATTATATTAATAACAGAACCCTTACGAACATTGACATACAGAGAGATCTGGGCATATGGTTCCAGAGATTCCAACACGGATGGCAACACGGGTGGATAAAGTGGTCAAGAAGGCATACAGCACACTTGCCTTCATTGGCCGGGGCATCAAATATAAAAATTGGTAAGTTATGTTATAGCTGTATAAAACTTTAGTTAGGCCACATTTGGAATATAGTGTGCAGCTCTGGTTGCCACACTACCAGAAGGACATAGATGCTTTGGAGAGGGTGCAGAAAAAGTTTACCAGGATGTTGCCTGGTCTGGAGGGTTTTACTTATGAGGAGAGATTGGATAAAGTTTGATTGTTTTCACTGGAAAGAAGGAGGCTGAGGGTTGACCTGACAGAGGTCTACAAAATTATGAGAGGCATAGACAGGGTGGATAGTCAGAGGATAGAAAGATCAACTACAAGAAGGCCAAGGTTCAAGGTGAGAGTGGAAAAAGGGAGAATTGCGAGAAGAAGCCTTTAACGACTTATCGACAAGGATGTCGAGGAGCATTTGTCCATCTATGCTTTCCAACATCTTACTATTTAAGAAATACTCTGCATAATATAATCATGGCTGATTATCCAACTCAGTCCCCTGCTCCCTGCTTTCTCCCCATACCCTTTGATCCCTTTAGCTCTAAACAATTACATTACTCTGTGAACTATGAACCTGCACTCCAAGGTCTCTTTGTTCAGCAACACTCCCCAGGACCTTACCATTAAGTGTATAAATCCTGCCCTGATTTGCCTTTCCAAAATGCAGCACCTCACATTTATCTAAATTAAACTCCATCTGCCACTCTCAGCTCATTGGCCCATCTGATCAAGATCCCATTGTACTCTGAGGTAACCTTTGCTATCCACTACATCTCCAATTTTGGTGTCATCTGCAAACTTACTAACCATACCTGCTATGTTCACATCCAAATCATTTATATAAATGACAAAGAGCAGTGGACCCAGCACCGATCCTTGTGGCACACTGCTGGTCACAGGCCTTCAGTTTGAAAAGAAACCCTCCGATACTATCCTCTGTCTTCTTCCTTTGAGCCAGTTCTGTATTCAAGTAGCTAGTACTCCCTGTATTCCATGTGATCTAACCTTGCTAACCAGTCTACCATGAGGAACCTTGTCGAACACCTTACTGAAGTTCATATAGTTCACATCCACTGCTCTACCCTCATCAATCCTCTATGTTACTTCTTCAAAAAACTTAATCAAGTTAGTGAAACACGATTTCCCACACACAAAGCCATGTTGACTACCGCTAATCAGTCCTTGCCTTTCCAAATACATGTAAATCCTGCCCGTCAGGATTCCCTCCGACAACTTGCCCACCACCAATGTCAGGTTCACCAGTTTATATTTCCCTGGCTTTTTCTTACTATCTTTCTTAAAAGTGGCACAACGTTAGCCAACCTCCAGTCTTCTGGCACCTCACCTGTGGCTATTGATGATACAAATATCTCAGCAAGGGGTCCAGCAATCTCTTCCCTCGCTTCCCACAGAGTTCTAGGGTACACCTGATCAGTCCTGGGGATTGATCCACCTTTATGCATTTTAAGACATCCAGCACCTCCTTCTCTGTAATATGGGCATTTTTCAAGATGTCACTATTGTTTTCCCTACGTTCTATATTTTCCATATCCTTCTCCACAGTAAACACTGATGCAAAATGCTCATTTAGCATCTCACCCATCTCCTGCAGTTCCACATGTAGGTGGTCTTGCTGATCTTTAAGGGGCCCTCTTTGCTCCCTAGTTACCCTTTTGCACTTAATGCATTTGTAGAATCCCTTTGGATTCTCCCTAACCCTATTAGCCAGGGATATCTCATGTCCCCTTTTTGCCCTCCTGGTTTCCCTCTTAAGTATACTCCTACTGCCCTTATATGCTTCTAGGGATTCGCTTGATCCCTGCTGTCTATACCTGACATATGCTTCCTTCGGAGATAGCAAGAACTGCAGATGCTAGAGTCAGAATCGATACAGTGTGGAGCTGGAGGAACACAGCAGGTCATGCATCATCAGAGGAGCAGGAAAGTCGACATTTCGGGCCTAGACCCTTCATCAGGACTGGGGTGGGGGGAAGGGAGCTGGGAAATAAATAGAGGAAAGAGGGGTGCGGCTGGGGCAAGGTAGGTAGGATGGTATTAGATGGATGCAGGTAGGGGTAGTGGGGATTGGTCAGTGGGAAGGACGGGGTGGCTAGGTGGGGAAGGAGATGGATAGGTAATGTCAGGGCAAGGAGATGGGGATGAGAGAGAGGGTTGGGCCTGGGATGAAGCCAGGGGTGGGGAGATTTTGAAAGTGGTAAATTCTATGTTTAGGCCATCAGGTTCTAGGTCTTCTTAACCAAAACCTCAATTTCTCTAGTCATCCAGTATTCCCTACGCTTACTAGCCTTGCCCTTCACCCTAACAGGAACATTCTGTCTCCGGACTCTTGTTATCTCATTTTTGAATGCTTCCCATTTTCCAGCCATCCCTTTACCTGCAAACATCTGCCCCCTATCAACTTTTGAAAGTTCTTGCCTAGTGCTAACCACTGAGCCACCATATCTTTGGGGCAGCATGGTGGCTCAGTGGTTAGCACTGTTGCCTCACAGCATCAGGAACACAGGTTCAGTTCCACCCTTGGGCAACTGCTTGTGTGGAGTTTGCACGTTCTCCCCGTGTCTGCGTAGGTTTCCTCCGGGTGCTCCAGTTTCCTCCCTCAGTCCAAAGATGTGTAGGCTAGGTGGATTGGTTATGCTAAATTGCCCATAGTATTCAGGGATGTGTAGATTAGGTGGTTTATAGGGGGATGGGTCTAGGTGGGAGGCTCTGAGGGTTGGTGTGGATGTGTTGGGCTGAAGGCCCTGTTTCGATGAAACATTCTCCAATACCATCAAAATTGGCTTTCCTCCAATTTAGAACTTTAGCTCTTAGATCCAGTCTATTCTTTTCCATCAGAGATAGTAGGAACTGCAGATGCTGGAGAATCCGAGACAACAAGGTGCAGAGCTGGATGAACACAGCAGGCCAAGCAGCATCATAGGAGCAGAAAGGCTGACGTTTCGGGCCTAGACCCTTCATCAGAAATGGGGGAGGGGAAGGGGGT
>NW_025976191.1:4388-7554 GCF_021869965.1 Rhincodon typus | reverse complement strand
ACAAGCTTCAAAATCTCCCTTCCCCCTACCGCATCCCAAAACCAGCGCAGCTCGTCCCCGCCTCCCTAACATTTCCGTCCTCCCACCTATCCCCTCCTCCCATCTCAAGCCCCACCCCCATCTCCTACCTACTAACCTCATCCCGTCCCCTTGACCTGTCCGTCCTCCTTGGACTGACCTATCTCCTCCCTAACTCCCCACTTACATTCACCTTTACTGGCTCCATCCCCGCCTCTTTGACCTGTCGGTCTCCTCTCCACCTATCTTCTCCTCTATCCATCTTCTATCCGCCACTCCCTCTCTCCCTATTTATTTCAGAAACCTGTTCCCCTCCCCCATTTCTGAAGACGGGTCTAGGCCCGAAATGTCAGCCTTCCTGCTCCTCTGATGCTGCAAGGCCTGCTGTGTTCATCGAGCTCTGCACCTTGTTATATCAGATTCTCCAGCATCTGCAGTTCCCACTACCAATGAGGAAAATGAGACCCTGTTAGCGTTCCAGGTCAGTACTGAAGCACTGTTAGAGGGATAGAACTGCTGGAGAGTCAGAGAGTCAATAATGAGGTAGCGCCTCTTTTTAAGCGGGGGAGAACTGAGGAAGTGCTTCACATGTATAGGGTCTGTATTGAGGTAATGCAGCAGCACCAGAGGGTCAGAACTGTTGGATGCATTATTGTGAGAGGGTCAATCTTGAGGCAGTGTCTCATTCGAAAAGGGTCAGACATGTTGGAGTGCCAAAAGATTGCAGCCCTGTGAGAATGTCAGACTGAGGGAGTGCCTCATTGTCAGATAGTCTGTACTGTCAGAGCTTCCGTACTGAAGCAGTGCCTCATTGTCAAAGGGTCCACACTGGAGGTATTGCAGCAGTTATGTGCCACAGGGGTGGGTGCTGGGACCTTTGTTATTTGTTACTTTTGTGAATGATCTGGATGTGAATGTACAAGGCATGATGAGTAAGTTTGTGGATAATGCAAAAGTAGGAGATGTCATTGATAGCAAAGAAGGTTATCCAAATGTATAGAGGCTTCTCGATCAGATGGGCAAGTGAGCTGAGGATTGGTAAATACAATTGTATACAGATACAGGTGTGCACTTTGGAAAGTCAAACCAAGTTAGGATTTATACAGTAAATGGTAAAGTCCTGAATTTCATTCTCTGACAATGTTGCACTCCTTCAATACTGAACTACAACAAAGTGGGACAGCCTCAGGCAGACACTCTGACAATGAGGCATTCCCTCAGGGCAATAATCTTTAATTATAAGTGAATCTGTAATATTATTTGACCTGTTAAGTTCACAATACTTCCCGTGTCTCCTGTAGAATACGCAGTTGCTCTCCCTCTAGCTCTGCCTCTGGTTATGCGAAGCTGCTTTCTTCCATACTACCTTCAGAAATAACATTCGCCGTAACTGTAACCCTAGATTCAGCCCAAACGCTAACACTCATGTAAACCCTAAGTCCAACCTCAGCCCAAATCCTAACCTCAGTCCTAACCCAAACCATAACCCTCAGTCCCAACGCTGACCCTAACCTTACCTCTAACTCTAGCCTCAGCCCTAAAACCTACCCTCAGCCCTATAACACAAGCCTCATCCCTACACTAACCACAGCCTTAGTCCTAAACCGAACCGAGCTTCAGCCCTACTGCTAACTGAAGACATAGAGCCTCCGGTACAGAAACCCGAAGACACAAAGCCCCCCGTACAGAAACCCGAAGAAAGAGGCCCCTTTCAATTAACTGTAAAACACGGAGCACACTATAAATAATCCCTAAAACATAGACATCCCTGTAAATGAACCGTGAAACACAAAGCCTTCTGTAAGTAACCTCCGAAGCAGAATCTCGTTTAAACAAAAGCGAAAAAGAGCCCCCTGTAAATACACTCAAGCACAGAGACCCCTTTAAATATAACCTAAGAAATGTCCCTCGGGAAGTAAAATGTAAAAGATAGAGAACCCAGGAAGAAACCAGAAAACAGAGAGACGTCTCTAAAGAAACCCTAAAACAGAGCCCCCTGTAAATAATCCAAAACACAGAGCACACTGCACACGAACCCGAAACGTTAACTGTTTTTACCTTCACAAATGCTGCCAGACCTGCTGAGATTTTTCAGTTATTTTGTTTTTGTTCCTGATTTAAAGCATCTGCAGTTCCTTCGGTTTTCAATTAACGAGGCAGTCAGTTAGATCAAATGGTTATGTATCACATATTTACCAGTCGGATTCAAACACGCAGTAACCGTTCGCTCATGTGGTCACTTGCTTATCTTATAACCTTTGCCCCTGAATATCCTGTGGTCTGCCCTGTTTACTCATATCGGTTAGCACTTAACAAGGCTCCCGGAGTCTGGCTGGTGTGTGTTTAGTAATACAGGGTCAATCGCCTTAAAATATCTTTTTCTGTGGTTTTTGTGTGACACTGTATCATAAGCCTCTTTACTGTTGTACTCAATGTCCTCTTTACCAATGCACCCACAAGCGCTCTATATGAACACTCTCGCGCCCTCATTCATTCATATCTTTACTGACCACTCATTGGCGTACTGCGTTTACTATTACCGCATTTGATTCATTCATTCATAAAACTGCATTCTTGTCATTATTTTCACTGATAAAAGGAAACGAAATTAAAATGTTCCTTCCACCCCATTACTGCCTTTTCACAGTTTGAACCCTTGCTGCTAACAGTGTCCAAACTTGTGTCTACATCAGAGTCAATCCCTGAGTGTGTGTTAATTTTCTAATCTATTCAGAACGATACGATTCAATCTATCGTGTCACCTGAAACTATGAAAAATTATAATATTAATAAGCCCTCAACAAACGTCTCCCAGGACTTGAATATCTTGCGGGACATCAGACAAGTTTTCTGCGTTACCACGTCGCTGTTCGATACATATTGAACAGGGTCCGCGTAGCTCTTCAAGAAAGCTACTCTCAAAATAGCGCTTCCGTAAAATTGAATGAAAGAATGAGTAAACCGGCAATAGTGAAATCTCAAGAGCCAGCCGCGGTAATTAGGCTACTGAACTTTCTGTTGTCATTAAGTAATTCCCAACCCAGTCAAATCATGTAGGGTTGATAATCTTTCTGGCATTCTCTAACTTTAAACGAATAAAAGGACCGACGCCCATGATTGGCCGACTTCAAATACCTCAGTCCTGACC
>NW_025976191.1:0-4288 GCF_021869965.1 Rhincodon typus | reverse complement strand
CTGACAATGAGGCGCTCCCTTAGTCCTGACCCTAGTACAATGAGGCGCTCCCTCATTCCTGACCCGCTGACAGTGAGGCGCTCCCTCAGTCCTGACCCGCTGACAATGAGGCGCTCCCTCAGTCCTGACCCTAGAACAATGAGGCGCTCCCTCAGTCCTGACCCTAGAACAATGAGGCGCTCCCTCAGTCCTGACCCTAGTACAATGAGGCGCTCCCTCAGTTCTGTCCCTCTGACAATGGGGCGCTCCCTCAGTCCTGACCCACTGACAATGAGGCGCTCCCTCAGTCCTAACCCTAGTAAAATGAGGCGCTCCCTCAGTCCTGAACCTAGTACAATGAGGTGCTCCCTCAATTCTGACTCTATTACAATGTGGCTCTACCTCAACAATGACCATGAGACAACACTACACCTCCCCATTACTGACTCTTTGTCAAAGAGGCATTGCCTCAGACTATGATGTACTATCTCAATCCGAACAATTCGCCGTGCTGTACTGGGAGCTGTGCTATTTAGTGTTGATTTACAGTGAGCTTGTGTTTTAGGCTTTATTAATTGGAGGCTCTGTGTTTTAGGGTCTCCTCTCAGAGTTTATTTACAGGAGGCTTAGTTTTAGGGACGATTTGCAGGGGTCACTGTTTCAGGGTTTATTTACTGGGAGATCTATATTTTACACTTTATTTACAGGGGAGTCGGTCTTTTATGGTTCCTTACTGGGGGCTTTGTCTTTTCCACTTTATTTCCTGAGGGACCTTTCTTCGGTTATATATAAAGGGGTCCCTGTGCTGAGGGTGTATGTAGAGGGGGCTCTGTTTTTAGCATTTTTTCAAATGAGACTCTGCTTCGGAGAATATTTACAGGAGGCTGTGTGTTTCAGAGTTCATTCACAGGGATGTCTGTGTTTTAGGGTATCTGTACACGATGTTCTGTGTTTTAGGGATTATTTATAGTGGTCTTTGTTTTACAGGTTACTGAAAGGCGTCTCTGTCTTCGGGTTAATTTACCGGGGACTGTTATTTATAGGTACGTCTATCTTTTCAAAGTTTATTTGTAAGGGGCCCTGTCTTACGGATAATTTACAGGTGGGCTGAGTGTGGAGTGTAATTGCAGGTGCTCAGTGTTTTCGGATTTATTTAGAGGGGGTCCTATGTTTTACCTTCTACTTCCTGGGTGATGTGTGTTAGAGTTCATTTAAAGGGGTCCGTGTATTTGAGGGTATAATTACAGGAGGCTTTGTTTTTAAGATTTGTTTAAATGGGGCTCTATATTTTAGGGGTTATTTACTGTGAGCTCCGCGTTTTACGGGTTATTGAAAGGCGTTTCTGAGGGTATATTTACAGGCGGCTCGGTGTTCGAGGGCTTTTGTGCAGGGCTGAGGCTCGCATTAGAGGTGAGGTTAGGGTCAGCGCTGGGGCTGAGGGTTATGGTTTGTGTCGGGCCTGAGGCGAAGGCTCAGGGTTTGGCCTGACGTTAGGCTCAGAGCGTTTGCAAGGGTTAGCGTCAGGGCTGAATCTCGGGTTAAGGTTTGGGGTAGGGTTATTTCTAGGGGCAGGGAGAAAGAAAGCAGCTTCGCATAACCAGAGACAGAACCAGAGGGAGAGCAACTGCGTATTCTGCAGGAGACTCGGGATGTTTTGTAAACTTAACAGGTCAAATAGTATTACAGATTACTTTACACTTAAAGATTATTGTCCTGAGAGAAAGCCTCATTGTCAGACGGTCCGCTTGAGGCTGTCCCTCTATGTTGTAGTGTCAGTACTGAACGAGTGCACAATTCTCAGAGGATCACATTCAGCCGACGCCCCATTTTAAAAAAAAATATCTAATTTAGTTATGCAGCACTCCCCCAGTAAGAATTTAGAATAAGGCTCAGCCTCAGTCTTGACACGATGACTGATACACTCCCAGAGTTCTAACCAACTGACACTGCTGCAATAGCTCAGTGCGGACCATTTGACAATGAGGCACTGCTTCAGTACTGAAGCTCTGACAGTACTGACTATCTGACAATGAGGGAGTGCCTCAGTCTGACATTGTCACAGTGCTGCAATCGTGTGGCACTTCCATAAGTCTAACCCCTTGAGAATAAGACACTACCTCAGTCATGACCGTCTCACAATAATGCACCCCAACAGTTCTGACGCTCTGGTGCTGCTGCATTACCTCATTACAGACCCTATAAATGTCAGGCACTTCCTCAGTTCTGACCCTCTTACAATGATGCGCTACCTCAACAATGACCATTAGACGACACTATACCTCCCCATGATTGACTCTTTGTCAAGGAGGCATTGCCTCAGACTATGTTGCAATATCTCCATCCGAGCAATTCGCCGTGCTGTACTGGGGGCTGTCTTATTTCGTGTTGATTTACAGTGGGCTTGTGTTTTAGGCTTTATTAATTGGAGGCTCTGTGTTTTAGGTTCGCCTCTGAGAGTTTAATTGCAGGAGGCTTAGTTTTAGAGAGGATTTGCAGGGGGTACTGTTTCAGGGTTTATTTACTGGGAGCCCTACATTTTACATTTTACTTAGAGGGGACTCATTCTTTTATGTTTTATTACTGGGGGCTGTGTCTTTTACACTTTATTTCCTAAAGGACCTTTCTTCGGTTATATATAAAGGTGTCTCTGTTTTTAATGGTGTATTTACAGGGGGCTCTGTTTTTAGTATTTTTTCAAATGAGACTCTGCGTCGGAGAATATACAGGCTGTGTGTTTCAGCGTTCTTTTACAGGGATGTATGTGTTTTAGGGTATCTGTACACGATACTCTGTGTTTTAGGGATTATTTACAGTGATCCATATTTTACAGGTTATGAAAGGCGTCTCTGTCTTCGGGTTTATTTTTCGGGGACTGTTATTTATCGGTACGTCTATCTTTTCAAAGTTTATTTGGAAGGGGCCCTGTCTTACGGATAATTTACAGGTGGGCTGAGTGTTGGTTGTAATTACAGGTGCTCAGTGTTTTCGAATTTATTAAGACGGAGCGCTTTGTTTTACCTTCTACTTCCTGGGTGATGTGTGTTTAAAGGGGTCCGTGTATTTGATTGTATAATTACAGGGGACTTTGTTTATGATATTAGTTTAAATGGGACTCTGTGTTTATGGAGTTATTGAAATGGGTTTCAGAGGATATATTTACAGGGGGCTCGGTTTTTGAGGGCCTTTGTGCAGGCCTGAGGCTGGCGTTAGAGGTGAGCTTAGGGTCAGCGCTGGAGCTGATGGTAATGGTTTGTGTTAGGCCTGAGGAGAAGGTTAGGATCAGGGTTTGGCCTGAGGTTCGGCTCAGAGCTTACGCAAGGGTTAGCGTTCGGGCTGAATCTCGGGTTAAGGTTTGGGGTAAGGTTATTTTTTGGGGCAGGGAGAAAGAAAGCAGCTTCTCATACCCAGAGACAGAACCAGATGAAGAGCAACTGCGTATTCCAGAGGAGACTCGGGATGTATTGTAAACTTAACAGGTCAAATAGTATTACAGATTAGTTTACAATTAAAGATTATTGGCCTGAGAGAATGCCTCATTGTCAGAGGGTCCGCTTGAGGCTGTCCCTCTATGCTGTAGTGTCAGTACTGAAGGAGTGCGCAATTGTCAGAGGATCACATTCAGCCGATGCCTCATTTTCAAAAGTTATGTAATTTAGTTATGTAGCACTCCCCCAATAAGAATTTAGAATAAGGCTCAGCCTCAGTCTTGACCCTATGACTTATACACTCCCACAGTTCTCACCCACGGACACTGCTGCAATACCTCAGTGCGGACCATTTGACAATGAGGCACTGCTTCAGTACTGAAGCTCTGACAGAGCTGACTATCTGACAGTGAGGGAGTGCCTCAGTATGACATTGTCACAGTGCTGCAATCGTGTGGCACTCCCACAAGTCTAACCCCTTGAGAATAAGACACTACCTCAGTATTGACCGTCTTACAATAATGCACCCCAACAGTTCTGACCCTCTGGTACTGCTGCATTACCTCATTAGAGACCCTACAAATGTGAGGCACTTCCTTAGTTCTGACCCTCTTACAATGAGGCGCTACCTCAGTACTGACTCTCTGATTATAATGCTCTCCAGCAGTTCTGTCCCTCTGACAGTGCTTCAATACTTGCCTGGACCAGGCAAATTCCTCATTGTTAGCGGGTCAGTTCTGTGGCAGTGCCTCCTGTTGCTCTTCTGCTGCTTGGCCTGCTGTGTTCATCAAGCTCTACACCTTGTTATCTCAGATTATCCGGCATCTGCAGTTCCTACTATCTCTGCTAACGCAGTAAACTTGTTTGATGTCCTGCAAGTTATT
>NW_025976190.1:5328-7556 GCF_021869965.1 Rhincodon typus | reverse complement strand
ATCTGAGAGAGAGGGGACTGAGAGACACCAGAAGGCGTACAGATATATCTGAGAGAGAGGGGACTGAGAGACACCAGAAGGCGTACAGATATATCCTACCCTCCTCAGGCTCCCTGTGATTCAGGATGTATTGTGTCTCTGTACAGGTTCTGTATTCCTGTTGTCAAATCAGTGAAATTACCAGTCAGCTGTTAGTGGAAGAAGCTCTGGACAGTTTACTACAGCTCCTCTGTTGCAAGGTCAGTGACAATGAGATTATACTATACACTGCACATAGCTTCCCGGGACCAGGGGTCATTGTGCGTTAGAGACATTGTCCTTCCCCCCACTCCTCTGGGACTGGGGGGTGACATTTGTGTTTTGGTTTCCCCTCTCCCTGATCTATCTTTGTGTCCCCTGCAGCTCGCTGTTGAAGATGTGATCCTGTCGGTGACTCAGGAACTGACCCTGTACCTGTTAACAGTCCTGGTGATTCAGTTGGACCAGGTCCCTGAAAGGTGAGTTCCTCACTCATACTGTGAGGATAGACTGTCGGTCAGTCACAGGGTCCTCAAAGGGCAGGTTCCTAGAGGCCGTTCAGTCCTCGCAGCAATACTGTAGAAGAGAGAGTGTGCGCGTGAGGGAGTGTGTGTGCACGCGAGACGTTGATAAAGAAGGGAAGCACGTGAATGAGACTGGGAGACAAAGAGACGGTGCCATTTCTGTCCATGATACACCAGCACCTCAGCGAGGGATGTGGAGGTATCAGTGGTCTGGGAGAATCCACTCCCTGTGAACATCCCTCTCTTAGATTGGCCGGGGCATGTTTCAATCTGAACAAC
The DNA here is from genome assembly GCF_021869965.1 of Rhincodon typus. NCBI lineage: Eukaryota > Metazoa > Chordata > Chondrichthyes > Orectolobiformes > Rhincodontidae > Rhincodon > Rhincodon typus. Next base: position 6,735 of record NW_025976190.1, on the reverse strand, counting down.
AGGGAGTTCCTCGGCTGCTGCCACTGAAGCCACCAATCCTTGCTCCAGGATTTAACGCGTGCTCTCTCTCTCTCTCTCTCTCTCTCCATCCCTCTTCCAGTTTGGAACAGAAAATCGAGATCATTACGTCCATCTTCCTCCAGTCACCTGCACCCACTCACACGGTAAGCCAAAGCTGCCCGCAAGCACTCCGAGGCAGTGATTGAGACAAATGTTATTGCCAGTGATACAGAAAAACAGTCGTGACCCAACAACATGAAGGTCAGCGCTGAGGGAGCGCCGCACTGTCGGAGGGTCAGCGCCGAGGGAGCGGGCACTGTCGGGGGGTCAGCGCCGAGGGAGCGGGCACTGTCGGGAGGGTCAGTGCCGCGCTGTCGGAGGGTCAGCGCCAAGGGAGCGCCGCGCTTTCGGAGGGTCATACTGCTCTGGTGCTTTTTGACTGGAATCCAACGTCTCTCATCCCTCTGTCCCTTTATTGGTCCCCATTTCCTGTACTCCCTCTCTCTATCCGCCTTTCTCTGTGTCTGTTTCCCCCCTCTCTATCTCTCCACAGTGTGCAGCTGCCTTCCTGATTATCCAGCTCTGTAGTCGAGGTTCTCCTGTGGAGATTCAGGGTGAAGATTTTCTTCAAAGTGTACATTCAGTACTACTGTCCTCTCCACAGGTAGGCGTGACATTAACTCTGTATCTAACCCCGTGCTGTCCCTGTCCTGGGAGTGTTTGATGTGGAGGGTGGGAGCTGGGTTGCAGTGTACAGGCTACTTTCCTCTGTATCTAACCCCCTGTCCTGGACAGTGTTTGATGGGAATGGTTTAGCAGGAGCTGATCCCTAAGCAGTGTTCGATCAGTGTTATCTTTCTGTTCTAGACTTCCGTTTCCCCGCCAATGGATCTGGGAAAGTTCGATGGTTTGTTCACTCTGTTGTTGCAGTATGTGAATGAGGTACGGTGTCATCCTGCATTTCCAGTTGACGCTACACGGTCTGTCTCTCTCCCTCTCTCTCTCACACACACACACACACTCAGGGGAGGTGATAGCCTAGTGGTATATCGCTGGACTGTTAATCCAGAGACCCAGTTAGTGGACAAATCCCACCACGGCAGAAGGGTGGAATTTCAATTCAATAAAATATCTGGAATTAAGAATTAATGATGACCATGAACCCATTGTCACTGGTTGGAAAAACCTGTTTGGTTCACTAATATCTTTTATGGAAGGAAACTGCCATCCTTACCTGGTCTGGCCTACATGTGACTCCAGACTCTCAGCAATGTGGTTGACTTGAACTGCCCTGTGAGTAATTAGAGATGGACAATAAGTGCTGCCTAGCAAGCAACACCCTCATCCTGTTAATGAATAAAAAAATCACACGCATTATCTCTCTCACATACACTTTCTCTCAAACAA
>NW_025976190.1:2839-5228 GCF_021869965.1 Rhincodon typus | reverse complement strand
CTGTCGGAGGGTCAGCGCCGAGGGAGCGGGCACTGTCGGGAGGGTCAGCGCCGCGCTGTCGGAGGGTCAGCGCCAAGGGAGCGCCGTGCTTTCGGAGGGTCATACTGCTCTGGTGCTTTTTGACTGGAATCCAACGTCTCTCATCCCTCTGTCCCTTTATTGGTCCCCATTTCCTGTACTCCCTCTCTCTATCCGCCTTTCTCTGTGTCTGTTTCCCCCCTCTCTATCTCTCCACAGTGTGCAGCTGCCTTCCTGATTATCCAGCTCTGTAGTCGAGGTTCTCCTGTGGAGATTCAGGGTGAAGATTTTCTTCAAAGTGTACATTCAGTACTACTGTCCTCTCCACAGGTAGGCGTGACATTAACTCTGTATCTAACCCCGTGCTGTCCCTGTCCTGGGAGTGTTTGATGTGGAGGGTGGGAGCTGGGTTGCAGTGTACAGGCTACTTTCCTCTGTATCTAACCCCCTGTCCTGGACAGTGTTTGATGGGAATGGTTTAGCAGGAGCTGATCCCTAAGCAGTGTTCGATCAGTGTTATCTTTCTGTTCTAGACTTCCGTTTCCCCGCCAATGGATCTGGGAAAGTTCGATGGTTTGTTCACTCTGTTGTTGCAGTATGTGAATGAGGTACGGTGTCATCCTGCATTTCCAGTTGACGCTGCACGGTCTGTCTCTCTCACACACACACACTCAGGGGAGGTGATAGCCTAGTGGTATATCGCTGGACTGTTAATCCGGAGACCCAGTTAGTGGACAAATCCCACCACGGCAGAAGGGTGGAATTTCAATTCAATAAAATATCTGGAATTAAGAATTAATGATGACCATGAACCCATTGTCACTGGTTGGAAAAACCTGTTTGGTTCACTAATATCTTTTATGGAAGGAAACTGCCATCCTTACCTGGTCTGGCCTACATGTGACTCCAGACTCTCAGCAATGTGGTTGACTTGAACTGCCCTGTGAGTAATTAGAGATGGACAATAAGTGCTGCCTAGCAAGCAACACCCTCATCCTGTTAATGAATATAAAAATCACACGCATTATCTCTCTCACATACACTTTCTCTCAAACAAATGTGCGTGAATGCACGCGCACTCACACACTGTCTCACTCACAAACATTGTCTCTCTCACACACTCACACATAGTCTCTCTCTCACTCTCACACAAACTGTATCTGTCTCTCACACACACTCTCTCTCACACTTGGATACATACACACTGTCTCTCTCTCTCACTCAGATACACACACACATATCTCTCTGACACATTCACAATTGCTGTCTCTCACACAATCTCCAACGCACAATGTCTGACCCACATGCTCCTTGACACACACACACAGGAAATCTCTCAGGGACAGCTCACCAGCCTCAGAAACAGCCTCAGCTGTTCTCTGCGGTGTGTGTGTGTGATGTTAGGTCTACTGTCTCCAGTAGTCCTCCAGCCTGGAGGAGAAAGGCAGTTCCAGAGCAAGGACAGGATTTTGGACTGAGATGAGGAATAACATCTTCACTCAGATGGTGGTGAGCCCGTAGGATTCTGTCCCACTGAAGGCCTTAGAGGCTGATCCACCGGAATGTACCGAAGAAAGAAATAGAGAGGCGTACGGTCTCGGGGAGGGGTGCAGCGACAGAGCAGGTGTGTGATGCTGAGATAGAGGGTCAGCCATAATCTTGTTGAAAGTTACAGCATGTTCAGTAGGGCTGAATGGCCTACTCCTATTTCTGACATTTCACCTGTGTCTCACTCCCTGTCTCTCAGGGAGAACCCTCCATGCTCCGAGACTTTACAGACTCTGAATTGTGGAACACTGCTTGGCGTTGTCTGGCCCAAGTACTACATCTCAGCCCAGACAGACCAATCATGGAAGGAGAGACGCCCCGGCCTGGCCAGCCGAGCCCAGTTCCGGATTGGACCACCCTGTCTCCCTCAGGTCAGCTGGCATTGATCGTTTACTCTGCACCCTTCTCCGCTGTCACTCTCACACTGCCCCTGTACATCTCTCTCTCTCTCTCTGTCTCTCTGCCTGTCCCTCTGTCGGTTTCTGTCGGTCTCTCTCTCTCTCTCTATCTGTCCCTCTGTCAGTCTCTCTCTGCGCCTGTCCCTCTGTCGGTCTGTCTCTTCTCTATGTGTCTGTTTTTCTCATTCTCTCCCTCCCTCTCTGAATGCCTACCAGCAAGTCTCATTCCCAGCTGTACCTTTCTCTCTCTCTCTCCCATTTACTCACTAATATCTGGCCCCTAATTTTTTTTCCTGTCTCCCACACACCCTCCCTAACTCTCACATCTCTCTCTCTCTCTCATCCTTTCACCTTCTCTGCTACGAATTCTCCCTCTCTTTCTCTCTCAGCCACTTCTCCCTCCATCTGTCACCCACTCTCTCACT